>NC_092415.1:158793128-159099089 GCF_040894005.1 Engystomops pustulosus | reverse complement strand
ACATATTATGGTGTAAAGCATCCACGCTGTCACAGTCTCAGGGAAATAGACAGTGGACTCCATGGACCACCACGGGAGATAACAACCTTAGCCGCAACCTGGGAGCAGAGTCTAAGTGAACTCCTGGTCCTCGCCAGAGCCCGCCACAAAGCGGGATGGTCTTGCTGCGGCGGGGAGTCACCAGGTTGCTCCGCGGGTGCGACTAGGCCCGCAGTGGCAGCCAAGGTAGGGACACCGGGACCACGGGAAGGCAGGACCACAGGAATGCAGGACCACGGGAAGGCAGGACCACGGGAAGGCAGGCAGGCAGGACCACGGGGAGGCAGGCAGGCAGGACCACGGGAAGGCAGGCAGGACCACAGGAAGGCAGGCAGGAAGGACCACTGGAAGGCAGGAAGGACCACGGGAAGGCAGGCAGGACCACGGGAAGGCAAGCAGGCAGGACCACGGGAAGGCAGGCAGGCGGGGGACCATGGGAAGGCAGGCAGGACCGCGGGAAGGCAGGCAGGACCACGGGAAGGCAGGCAGGGTAGGCGAAAGGACACCAGGACCGCCACGGGAACAACACGGAACACGGGAATCACCATAAGAACACGGAAACACAGAGGCATCTGGAAATGCTCAGGAAGGCTTTTTCTCCAGTAGAATGACCTGAAGATCCGGCAGGAGATGCTGGGAGTCGCCAGGCTATATAGCCGAGCCAGGGATGCCAGAGCCAATAAGGAGGACGCTGGCCCTTTAAGGCTGAGAGAAGTTAGCGCGCGCCCCCCCTAGTGGTGGGGGCGCACGACTGCAGGGAAGATGCATGCGGCCTACGCGCTGGAAGCCAGAGTGCAGGCCAGAGCCAGGAGAGGTAAGTGAGGGCTGGGGGAGCGGGGACCAAGCAGGCACGGGTACACCCTCAATCCGTACCGAGGATCGCAGGTGTAACCGTGACACACGCTATTTGTGCTTCATGGCACAAATAAAGCCTGGCACATTGATGAAATTTAGTCATTCTCATTCAATGTGCCTTTTATAGGACAGATAGCATGCAGACAAAATATTAGGATTAAAATAAAAAGAGACCTTGACTGGAAACTTCTAGAATATATTCAGTCACTGACGTGTTTTTATATATTGGATATAACCCTATTTTTTCAATCTTTCTCCTTATATTGTCTACACTTAATATATTTGTGTAAATATGGAAGTTTAGCAGATACAAAAAGAGGTCTAAAAACCACAGTTGGCGACATATTATATATTAAAAATACTCTTTAGATACTATAATAAACTCCTTTAACCCATGGTAAGTTTTTACCCTTCAAAGCAAAAACTGGCTGTCACCATCAAATATTTGTGTTTTTTTCTAATCCATTAAATAGCGATCAAACCGATAATAAAAATGCTTAGATTTGTAAAACATTGATATTGGACTTGGAAAGAATATAAGAACTGTTGGTAACCACCTCCCCCATTAACAGGGATATACCTTTTATACACTAGAAAATAAACTTCCTAATCCAACCTATAAATATTTAGTCTAAACAAATGCTTTCTTGCTTCAGATTATTTTTGCATTGACAATTTTAATGGTAAAACATCTCAGATTTGATAAAAGCAGGTCTACTCTAGACAGCCAGCTTGAAAAGCATTGCCTTATTTAAGTAGCATATCATAGTTGTTGAAGAAAAAAATTCAGAGCCTGTTATTTATAAAACAACCCAGACAATGAATGTACTTGTTAATTGTACAGACATGGAGAACTTCATTCTCTGTTACAATTTCTCTATATTTTGCTTTTAGCTTCTCATTTAGGATTGCTAATTGCACAGCACAAACATATGCAGGATTCTTTTTTTCTCTCAACTAGAAAAGGGCATTTAAGGAGAAAGAACCTTCCTTTCGAAGACTAATTGGTGGGAAAAAAAAGGGAGGCAGACTGCATGGGTGGTCCCAGTACAGAAGATTAATAGAGCAGGAGAGGGCAGTTTTTCTCCGCCCTATGTGATGTACTGTCAAGGACAACTTGTCAACTGAGAACATTCAGAAGAATTCTAGTAACACAAAATTATTGAATTTTATAGCTTAGAAATGTATTGACCATTCTGTAGTGAACAAGTCAAAGACAATCAACCATTGATTAAAGGTTCAATATAGGACATTATTGAAGACAATAGAGATAACTGTTTATTTCCATATTTGTAGTCACTTTTTTGAGCTTCAGTTGTTGTTTTTTAAGATATTTATTTTTTTAGTTAAGTTTTAAAAGGACTACCATGTTCTAGAGAAAAAGCTCTAAACCAGCAAATATAAAATGTATAAGATATTGAAAAAAGATATATAAGATATTAAAATTATTTAAATTAAAAGAGTCTATGGGTTACATGTATCGTAGTTTTTCTTTCTGTGGTGTATAATTGATACTCACCCTTAGAAACAATACATTTTCATAAAACGAGAATGCAAAAATTTATGAATTTTTAAAAAAAATGCCCAAACCTTCAATGTCCAACAGATTTATGTGCAAATTTGAAACATTTAAGCATGTGAAATAATTCCAATTTACATGTTAAAACAGGGTCCATTTAAAAAAATCCTTCCTTTGCACCTGCCCTGGATCAGGTGCAGCTTTGCATCTAAACAGTCATAAAAATTTGCAAAAAAAAGTGATACATAACTGAAAAGTCACACGGAACATATGGAAAATAACGATACATAATGAAACTGCACAAGGTGCAGACCAAGGCGTACTTACAAAGGACAGCAAAAGTCACAGTGAAAAGTCACAGAAACGGCAAAAATAAGACAATTAAAGTAGCTGAAATAAAGATACATGTCCCCTAAGATGCAAACCAAGAAAACCTTAAATTTTATTTATATTAAAAACATCCTAGTTGTCTATAGGCTCATAGACTATCGTTATTAAAAGAATATGTACCCATAGAAAATGCAAATGTGTTAAAGGGGTTTTTTCCCCACAAAAGAAAATTCTCACATGGAGTGGAGTGACAATGTGGTTAAATTATCAGGGTACAGGTGTACATGACACACTGACACATAGAAAGAGAGATGAGACAGATCAGAGATGAGATGCGTATTACACAGACTTTTAGTCTGTCAGCTTTGCTACATCTCTGTTCTCATAAATATGTACCTGTCTCCCCCTTCCCCTTCCCTTATGTGCCTGGAGTTTCTAGTTTGCAGCTTCTCTTTCCTCACCATGTGTTGTTTGCTGGCAGGAAGTGAATCGGTGTATGTGTCAGTCTTAGCTCCGTGCTGAAGTGCTTAAGGGCGTGGCTACAGGCACAGAGCAGAGAGAGAGAAATCTCAGCCGCAGGGTATCACACATGTGAAATTGTGTACAGCAGGACTGATAGAGACAAGTTGGACTTATAACAGTGAATGTGTTTTTTTTAACCTGAGTACATATAAGTAACTTGTTTTTGTAGGAAAACCCACTGTTTTCAATATAAATAAAATGTAATATTTTTTGCCAATGGATTAGTGCCTGTATGAATGGGTTTTTGGCTTGAGACAACCCAACAACCTGGGAATGTAAGCACACACCGATTTTCTTAATAACCATCTTAAGCAAAGTTACTACACTATGCTTTCCTCTTCTTTCTGGTCTTCTATGTATGTTGTTAACCAATGAAGAAATGTATCTTCCTAATAAAATTATAGTAGTATGTTAATGAGGCACTTTAATATGAAATGGCCACAAAGTACTGTGTATTTTCTGGCAACAATGCTAACCTGTCCACCATTTCAAAACAAGTGATACTGCTGAATTCTCTCTATTCCTTTAGTTAAAGGTACATTTCTTTGTTTTCTAATTGCCTTTTCTTATGTTTTTTCAATGAACAGAATTTAAGCCCTTCTTAATTTTTTTCATCAAGCATTGACCCCCAAACTTAAGATCTTTTCTGACAACACGTACCAAAGACTTTCTTCATGTTATAAATAGCTATCATTGCGGAAATTAGAATGCAGGAACTTAAATGGGGTTTCTGGTGGTGAAAAAACATGGCTGCTTTCTACCAAAAAAAGCACCACACGTGACCATGGTTTGAGCTGGTATTGTAGCTCGGCTATATAGAAGTGAATGGAATGGAACTTACCAAACTAGCCATGGGTCAGGAGTAACACTGTTGGGTTAAAGATGTCATCTTTTTCAACCCCCGGAGAACAAATTTAAATGCAGAACTTGATTTTATTTGGCGAGTATTCTGTAGATTTTTTTTAAGATAATAAGAACCCTATGTTTTGTCAGTAACAAGCTAAAAGGCCAATAGAACTCTATATTTAATACAGTGCATTACCCATACCTCCATGTAACTAGAAAATATTAAAATATTTTGCTATTTTATAAAAGGAAACTAAACATCTACATTGTCTTTCTACAATATTTGGGAACTCCAATACAAGCTAAATACTTGAAGAGGTTATCACTGGATTTTTTGTTTTATTCAGGACTGGCTCTGGTTCTGAATATTCCAAACCTTAGGCTTTCAGGCAGGTTTCAGTAGAGAATATAGTTTCACACCTAGAGCCCAGCTTACTCCTCCTTCTGCCTCCTCTCCCTCTTTCCTTGTAATTGGGCAAACTGGAATTCTCTTTCACTGAAATACAGAAGGCAGACTCCGACTCCATGTGAACATAGAAAAGGGGATCATGTGAGTGAATTGTTTAATTGTAAAATAGTCCATAGTTTGTCAAGAGAATTAGACAATTTTAGAAAATAGCTCATAAGGCAATTTGATATTTTATAGCAAGTTCTTTAATATTTAAAGCACATTTTTATCCTTGGCGTTCTAAAAACCCTAAACATATTTTGTGGTTTATGCTAGAATACTTCATGAGCGCTGCTAAGGCTTCGTTCACACTGCCATTCAAACCTCCGTTCCTTACCTCCTTTAAAAAGGAAATAACAGAGGTTTAACGTATTCATTAAAAATCGCATTGACATAAATGTAAATTGATGTTATCTATTATGTTTAGTTTGGCAGGTATCCATTGTATGCATGTATTTTTTACAGAAAAAATAAGGTGGCGGCAGTGCTTTTACTCCGTTTGAAAAATAAAAAGCATAACAGATACCTGCCAAACTAAACATAACAGATGACATAAAATTTACATTGATATCAATGCAATTTTTAACTGATACGTTAAACCTCTATTGACGTATTAAAAGATATAAAAGAAGTATACAGGGTGGAAATACCAAACAAAATTAAAACTATTCTGTTGGGAATATGGAGAGATAGTAAAATTGATAAACCATTAATGAAAGTTATTAAAAAAATTATTTATTAGAGATGAGCGAACACTAAAATGCTCGGGTACTCGTTATTCGAGACGAACTTTTCCCGATGCTCGAGTGCTCGTCTCGAATAACGAACCCCATTGAAGTCAATGGGAGACTCGAGCATTTTTCAAGGGGACCAAGGCTCTGCACAGGGAAGCTTGGCCAAACACCTGGGAACCTCAGAAAAGGATGGAAACACCACGGAAATGGACAGGAAACAGCAGGGGCAGCATGCATGGATGCCTCTGAGGCTGCCTAATCGCACCATTATGCCAAAATTATGGGCAACAGCATGGCCATGACAGAGTGACAGAATGAAGCTAGATAGCATCTAAAACATCCAATAATTGACCCTGACACTATAGGGGACGGCATGCAGAGGCAGCGGCAGCAGGCTAGAGAGTGTCATGGCGACATACCCTAAATGGACTCAGGCTTCAAACCAATGGGTGGCAGAGAGGAACCAAAGGAGGTGAGCAAGAAGCGCTCAAATAATATCGGTACATGATAAAAGTTTGCCAGTATATTTTGTGGATTACACAGCAGGGTGGCGACAAAGTTAACATGGAAGCCATGAAAACAACCCAAAATTCTGCCTGACACAGCTCGTTTGATAAGGGGACCATGTATGGAGGCAGTGAACTAGTAGTAGATTAAAGGTGCTGCAGTTAAAACTATGTTAGTTGGATCTTGGCATGGAGCTGGCGCTCCGCTGCCAGGCGAGCTTTCGCCAATCCAAGCCCCTGTCTATAGGCTACTCCCCAAACAGCACTTCTAAGAACCTTTTGTATAAGATCAAGTGTAGTAGCGTTCTTATAAGTTTAGGATATGGCGGGTGAGGGGAATGTAAACAGATGCGCAAGAAGCGCTGAAATAATATCCCTAAATGGTAAAAGTTTGCAAGTATATTTTGTGGATAACACAGCAGGGTGGCGACAAAGTTAACAACTTTGATGTGGAATGCCCTGTAATAGCTCTTGGGCGGTGTGCCTTTTATCGCCTAGGCTCAGCAGTTTCAGCACCGCCTGCTGTCGCTTAGCGACGGCACTGCTGCTGTGCCTAGAGCTACCGACTGATGGCGCCATGCCCACGGATGGTAATTCGGAGGAGGAGGAGGTGGAGGAGGGGTGGGAGGAGGTATAGTAGGCCTTTGAGACCTGGACCGAGGTAGGCCCCGCAATTCTCTGCGTCGGCAGTATATGACCAGCCCCAGGGTCAGACTCGGTCCCAGCCTGCACCAAGTTAAGTGTAGTAGCGTTCTTATAAGTTTGGGATATGGCGGGTGAGGGGAATGTAAACAGATGCGCAAGAAGCGCATGATGCGCATGGAGCTGGCATTCCGCTGCCAGGCGAGCTTTCGCCAATCCAAGCCCCTGTCTCTAGGCTACTCCCCAAACAGCACTTCTAAGAACCTTTTGTATAAGATCAAGTGTAGTAGCGTTCTTATAAGTTTAGGATATGCCGGGTGAGGGGAATGTAAACAGATGCGCAAGAAGCGCTGAAATAATATCCCTAAATGGTAAAAGTTTGCCAGTATATTTTGTGGATAACACAGCAGGGTGGCGACAAAGTTAACAACTTTGATGTGGAATCCATGAAAACAACCCAAATTTCTGCCTGACACACCTCGTTTGATAAAGGGACGATGTATGGAGGCAGCTATATGGACGACTTTTGGAGGTAGCAATGGAGACAACGTGTGGAGGCTGCTATGGAGACAATTTAATTTGGATAGTGCCTGTATGTGGCAGTCCCAAACATTTTTCAAACCAGAGGAGCAGGTAGGTGGCCCTCCAGTAAAATGGAATAGATTGAGTGCCTGTATGTGGCAGTCCCAAAAATTGTTCAAACCAGAGGAGCAGGTAGGTGGCCCTGCAGTAAAATGGAATAGATTGAGTGCCTGTATGTGGCAGTCCCAAAAATGTTTCAAACCAGAGGAGCAGGTAGGTGGCCCTCCAGTAAAATGGAATAGATTGAGTGCCTGTATGTGGCAGTCCCAAAAATTTTTTAAAACAGAGGACCGGGTAGGTGGCCCTCCAGAAAAATGGAATAGATTGAGTGCCTGTATGTGGCACTCACAAAAATTGTTTCAAACAGAGGACCGGGTAGGTGGCCCTCCAGAAAAATTAAATGCATGAAGTACTATAGCAAGAGCCAGTGGGCCCTGTCAAAAAATAGCCATTTTCCTCTGCTTTACTGTACAAAGAGGAGGAGTAGGAGGAAAATGAGGAGGAGGAGTGGATCAATTATTCAGGTTGAGCTTCCTTCACCTGGTGGAGATTGGAAATTCTGAGAAATCCAGCCTTTATTCATTTTAATAAGCGTCAGCCTGTCAGCGCTGTCAGTCGACAGGCGTGTACGCTTATCGGTGATGATGCCACCAGCTGCACTGAAAACCCGCTCGGACAAGACGCTAGCGGCAGGGCAGGCAAGAACCTCCAAGGCGTACAGCGCCAGTTCGTGCCACATGTCCAGCTTTGAAACCCAGTAGTTGTAGGGAGCTGTGTGATCATTTAGGACGATGGTATGGTCAGCTACGTACTCCCTCACCATCTTTCTGTAAAGATCAGCCCTACTCTGCCGAGACTGGGGACAGGTGACAGTGTCTTGCTGGGGTGACATAAAGCTGGCAAAAGCCTTGTAAAGCGTACCCTTGCCAGTGCTGGACAAGCTGCCTGCTCGCCTACTCTCCCTCGCTACTTGTCCCGCAGAACTACGCACTCTGCCGCTAGCGCTGTCAGAAGGGAAATACTGTTTCAGCTTGTGCACCAGGGCCTGCTGGTATTCATGCATTCTCACACTCCTTTCCTCTCCAGGGATGAGAGTGGGAAGATTTTGCTTGTACCGTGGGTCCAGGAGAGTGAACACCCAGTAATCGGTGCTGGAATAAATTCCAGCATATAGGGGACGGCATGCAGAGGCAGCGGCAGCAGGCTAGAGAGTGTCATGGCGACATACCCTAAATGGACTCAGGCTTCAAACCAATGGGTGGCAGAGAGGAACCAAAGGAGGTGAGCAAGAAGCGCTCAAATAATATCGGTACATGATAAAAGTTTGCCAGTATATTTTGTGGATTACACAGCAGGGTGGCGACAAAGTTAACATGGAAGCCATGAAAACAACCCAAAATTCTGCCTGACACAGCTCGTTTGATAAGGGGACCATGTATGGAGGCAGTGAACTAGTAGTAGATTAAAGGTGCTGCAGTTAAAACTATGTTAGTTGGATCTTGGCATGGAGCTGGCGCTCCGCTGCCAGGCGAGCTTTCGCCAATCCAAGCCCCTGTCTATAGGCTACTCCCCAAACAGCACTTCTAAGAACCTTTTGTATAAGATCAAGTGTAGTAGCGTTCTTATAAGTTTAGGATATGGCGGGTGAGGGGAATGTAAACAGATGCGCAAGAAGCGCTGAAATAATATCCCTAAATGGTAAAAGTTTGCAAGTATATTTTGTGGATAACACAGCAGGGTGGCGACAAAGTTAACAACTTTGATGTGGAATGCCCTGTAATAGCTCTTGGGCGGTGTGCCTTTTATCGCCTAGGCTCAGCAGTTTCAGCACCGCCTGCTGTCGCTTAGCGACGGCACTGCTGCTGTGCCTAGAGCTACCGACTGATGGCGCCATGCCCACGGATGGTAATTCGGAGGAGGAGGAGGTGGAGGAGGGGTGGGAGGAGGTATAGTAGGCCTTTGAGACCTGGACCGAGGTAGGCCCCGCAATTCTCTGCGTCGGCAGTATATGACCAGCCCCAGGGTCAGACTCGGTCCCAGCCTGCACCAAGTTAAGTGTAGTAGCGTTCTTATAAGTTTGGGATATGGCGGGTGAGGGGAATGTAAACAGATGCGCAAGAAGCGCATGATGCGCATGGAGCTGGCATTCCGCTGCCAGGCGAGCTTTCGCCAATCCAAGCCCCTGTCTCTAGGCTACTCCCCAAACAGCACTTCTAAGAACCTTTTGTATAAGATCAAGTGTAGTAGCGTTCTTATAAGTTTAGGATATGCCGGGTGAGGGGAATGTAAACAGATGCGCAAGAAGCGCTGAAATAATATCCCTAAATGGTAAAAGTTTGCCAGTATATTTTGTGGATAACACAGCAGGGTGGCGACAAAGTTAACAACTTTGATGTGGAATCCATGAAAACAACCCAAATTTCTGCCTGACACACCTCGTTTGATAAAGGGACGATGTATGGAGGCAGCTATATGGACGACTTTTGGAGGTAGCAATGGAGACAACGTGTGGAGGCTGCTATGGAGACAATTTAATTTGGATAGTGCCTGTATGTGGCAGTCCCAAACATTTTTCAAACCAGAGGAGCAGGTAGGTGGCCCTCCAGTAAAATGGAATAGATTGAGTGCCTGTATGTGGCAGTCCCAAAAATTGTTCAAACCATTTTTCTCGCCGCAAGAGCCCTCACCACGGGAGCTTCACTAGTTGACAGTGGCGCTGATGCACCAGCTCTGGCCCTGCCTCTCCGTCTGGCCCCACCACTGCCTCTTCCAACCTGTTCAGGTCGAGGACTCTCCTCCGTCTCAGAAGCACTGTGTTCACCCGGCCTCTCAACCCAGCTTGGGTCTGTCACCTCATCATCCTCCGATCCCTCAGTCTGCTCCCCCCTCGGACTTCCTGCCCTGACAACAACTTCCCCACTGTCTGACAACCGTGTCTCCTCATCGTCGGACACCTCTTTACACACTTCCACTACGTCAAGAAGGTCATCATCACCCACAGACTGTGACTGGTGGAAAACCTGGGCATCGGAAAATTGCTCAGCAGCAACCGGACAAGTGGTTTGTGACTGTGGGAAGGGTCCAGAAAACAGTTCCTCAGAGTATGCCGGTTCAAATGCCAATTTTTCCTGGGAGGGGGCAGACTGGGGGGGAGGAGGCTGAGGTGCAGGAGCTGGAGGAGTGGGGATTTCGGTGACATGGGTGGACTGCGTGGAAGACTGACTGGTGGTGGACAAATTGCTCGAAGCATTGTCAGCAATCCACGACATCACCTGTTCGCACTGTTCTGGCCTCAACAGTGCTCTACCACGAGTCCCAGTAACTTCAGACATGAACCTAGGGAGTGTAGCTCTGCGGCGTTCCCCTGCTCCCTCATCAGCAGGTGGTGTCTCACCCCGCCCAGGACCACGGCCTCTGACCCCTGCAGTAGTTGGACGCCCACGTCCCCGCCCTCGTCCTCTACCCCTAGCCCTCGGGTTAAACATTTTTAAAATGAGAGTTATAACTTTTTTTTTTTTTTTACTTCTTTTTGTTTTTTTTTGTGTTTTTTTGTGTTTTTTTTTTTTTTTTGTGTTTTTTGTTTTTTTTTGAGTTTTTAAAACCAAACAATCCTATCCTATTGCTATGGCTATTTTCTAGCCAAGTATCAAAGGAAGCACACTACTATGCCAGATGAGATGACACTGAGTTATTGCCTAATAGAAATCCAACCCCTACTGAATTTTGCCACTTCGGCCTTTGCTATGGATATGTGCGCCACTAAGCGCAGAACACAGCGGTCGCAAGTCTCACTACAAATTGCTCAGAATTGGCAAGTACATGCACTGCAGAAACTACAGCCACCAGCAGATCAACCAGAAATCAAATATATAGAACGCTACTGTAGGCTTCAAGAAGCTGTTTGTATTCTCCTATGGCTATTTTCTAGCCAAGTATCAAAGGAAGCACACTACTATGCCAGATGAGATGACACTGAGTTATTGCCTAATAGAAATCCAACCCCTACTGAATTTTGCCACTTCGGCCTTTGCTATGGATATGTGCGCCACTAAGCGCAGAACACAGCGGTCGCAAGTCTCACTACAAATTGCTCAGAATTGGCAAGTACATGCACTGCAGAAACTACAGCCACCAGCAGATCAACCAGAAATCAAATATATAGAACGCTACTGTAGGCTTCAAGAAGCTGTTTGTATTCTCCTATGGCTATTTTCTAGCCAAGTATCAAAGGAAGCACACTACTATGCCAGATGAGATGACACTGAGTTATTGCCTAATAGAAATCCAACCCCTACTGAATTTTGCCACTTCGGCCTTTGCTATGGATATGTGCGCCACTAAGCGCAGAACACAGCGGTCGCAAGTCTCACTACAAATTGCTCAGAATTGGCAAGTACATGCACTGCAGAAACTACAGCCACCAGCAGATCAACCAGAAATCAAATATATAGAACGCTACTGTAGGCTTCAAGAAGCTGTTTGTATTCTCCTATGGCTATTTTCTAGCCAAGTATCAAAGGAAGCACACTACTATGCCAGATGAGATGACACTGAGTTATTGCCTAATAGAAATCCAACCCCGACTGAATTTTGCCACTTCGGCCTTTGCTATGGATATGTGCGCCACTAAGCGCAGAACACAGCGGTCGCAAGTCTCACTACAAATTGCTCAGAATTGGCAAGTACATGCACTGCAGAAACTACAGCCACCAGCAGATCAACCAGAAATCAAATATATAGAACGCTACTGTAGGCTTCAAGAAGCTGTTTGTATTCTCCTATGGCTATTTTCTAGCCAAGTATCAAAGGAAGCACACTACTATGCCAGATGAGATGACACTGAGTTATTGCCTAATAGAAATCCAACCCCTACTGAATTTTGCCACTTCGGCCTTTGCTATGGATATGTGCGCCACTAAGCGCAGAACACAGCGGTCGCAAGTCTCACTACAAATTGCTCAGAATTGGCAAGTACATGCACTGCAGAAACTACAGCCACCAGCAGATCAACCAGAAATCAAATATATAGAACGCTACTGTAGGCTTCAAGAAGCTGTTTGTATTCTCCTATGGCTATTTTCTAGCCAAGTATCAAAGGAAGCACACTACTATGCCAGATGAGATGACACTGAGTTATTGCCTAATAGAAATCCAACCCCGACTGAATTTTGCCACTTCGGCCTTTGCTATGGATATGTGCGCCACTAAGCGCAGAACACAGCGGTCGCAAGTCTCACTACAAATTGCTCAGAATTGGCAAGTACATGCACTGCAGAAACTACAGCCACCAGCAGATCAACCAGAAATCAAATATATAGAACGCTACTGTAGGCTTCAAGAAGCTGTTTGTATTCTCCTATGGCTATTTTCTAGCCAAGTATCAAAGGAAGCACACTACTATGCCAGATGAGATGACACTGAGTTATTGCCTAATAGAAATCCAACCCCTACTGAATTTTGCCACTTCGGCCTTTGCTATGGATATGTGCGCCACTAAGCGCAGAACACAGCGGTCGCAAGTCTCACTACAAATTGCTCAGAATTGGCAAGTACATGCACTGCAGAAACTACAGCCACCAGCAGATCAACCAGAAATCAAATATATAGAACGCTACTGTAGGCTTCAAGAAGCTGTTTGTATTCTCCTATGGCTATTTTCTAGCCAAGTATCAAAGGAAGCACACTACTATGCCAGATGAGATGACACTGAGTTATTGCCTAATAGAAATCCAACCCCTACTGAATTTTGCCACTTCGGCCTTTGCTATGGATATGTGCGCCACTAAGCGCAGAACACAGCGGTCGCAAGTCTCACTACAAATTGCTCAGAATTGGCAAGTACATGCACTGCAGAAACTACAGCCACCAGCAGATCAACCAGAAATCAAATATATAGAACGCTACTGTAGGCTTCAAGAAGCTGTTTGTATTCTCCTATGGCTATTTTCTAGCCAAGTATCAAAGGAAGCACACTACTATGCCAGATGAGATGACACTGAGTTATTGCCTAATAGAAATCCAACCCCTACTGAATTTTGCCACTTCGGCCTTTGCTATGGATATGTGCGCCACTAAGCGCAGAACACAGCGGTCGCAAGTCTCACTACAAATTGCTCAGAATTGGCAAGTACATGCACTGCAAAAACTACAGCCACCAGCAGATCAACCAGAAATCAAATATATAGAACGCTACTGTAGGCTTCAAGAAGCTGTTTGTATTCTCCTATGGCTATTTTCTAGCCAAGTATCAAAGGAAGCACACTACTATGCCAGATGAGATGACACTGAGTTATTGCCTAATAGAAATCCAACCCCTACTGAATTTTGCCACTTCGGCCTTTGCTATGGATATGTGCGCCACTAAGCGCAGAACACAGCGGTCGCAAGTCTCACTACAAATTGCTCAGAATTGGCAAGTACATGCACTGCAGAAACTACAGCCACCAGCAGATCAACCAGAAATCAAATATATAGAACGCTACTGTAGGCTTCAAGAAGCTGTTTGTATTCTCCTATGGCTATTTTCTAGCCAAGTATCAAAGGAAGCACACTACTATGCCAGATGAGATGACACTGAGTTATTGCCTAATAGAAATCCAACCCCTACTGAATTTTGCCACTTCGGCCTTTGCTATGGATATGTGCGCCACTAAGCGCAGAACACAGCGGTCGCAAGTCTCACTACAAATTGCTCAGAATTGGCAAGTACATGCACTGCAGAAACTACAGCCACCAGCAGATCAACCAGAAATCAAATATATAGAACGCTACTGTAGGCTTCAAGAAGCTGTTTGTATTCTCCTATGGCTATTTTCTAGCCAAGTATCAAAGGAAGCACACTACTATGCCAGATGAGATGACACTGAGTTATTGCCTAATAGAAATCCAACCCCTACTGAATTTTCCCACTTCGGCCTTTGCTATGGATATGTGCGCCACTAAGCGCAGAACACAGCGGTCGCAAGTCTCACTACAAATTGCTCAGAATTGGCAAGTACATGCACTGCAGAAACTACAGCCACCAGCAGATCAACCAGAAATCAAATATATAGAACGCTACTGTAGGCTTCAAGAAGCTGTTTGTATTCTCCTATGGCTATTTTCTAGCCAAGTATCAAAGGAAGCACACTACTATGCCAGATGAGATGACACTGAGTTATTGCCTAATAGAAATCCAACCCCTACTGAATTTTCCCACTTCGGTCTTTGCTATGGATATGTGTGCCACTAAGAGCTAAACACAACGGTAGCAAGTCCCCCTGCTAATTCCTCACAAAATGGTAAAAGATGCAAATTAAAATAAAAAAAGTAGAACGTTATTGTAGCCCTAAGAAGGGCTGTTGGGTTCTTTGAGAATCACTCCTGCCTAACAGTAAGCTAATAGAACACCCTAACGCTTTCCCTGACCAGCAGCAGCTCTCTCCCTAGCGGCATCCAGAGACAGAATGATCCGAGCAGCGCGGCCAGCGGCTAGTCTATCCCAGGGTCACCTGATCTGGCCAGCCAACCACTGCTATCGACGTGTAAGGGTACCACGTCATGCTGGGTGGAGTGCAGAGTCTCCTGGCTTGTGATTGGCTCTGTTTCTGGCCGCCAAAAAGCAAAACGGCGGGAGCTGCCATTTTCTCGAGCGGGCGAAGTATTCGTCCGAGTAACGAGCAGTTTCGAGTACCCTAATGCTCGACCGAGCATCAAGCTCGGACGAGCATGTTCGCTCATCTCTATTATTTATCTATGCCAGAACAGCAGTTTTGCATAAATGGATGGCGAAATATCCTCCTAGTCTTGTATATTGGAAAAGAATTACTAATTCCTCAATTAGAGCGAATGGTACTACGCTGATATAGAAGTAGACTAGAAGTGTTTTCAGATAGAGGTAGAGGAGGTGGGGAGGGGTGTGTTGATAAAAAGGAAGGTAGATTTACAGTATTTATAGATTTTTTTTCTTTTGGTGGGGACAGGGGTGTGTTAAGGTTTGGTTTAAAAAAGAAAAAATCATGGACTTGGTTAACAATTGTAATGTTTAAATATGGGTTTTATAAGATGTATCCTATATATATTGTTATATTGAAAATGAAATTTTATGTTTAACTATTTTGTATATGTAAGCCTATAATAAAAAGATTATATATACTGTATATACTCGAGTATAAGCCGACCCAAGTATAAGCCGAGGCCCCTCATTTTATCACAAAACCTGGGAAAACCTATTGACTCGAGTATAAGCCGAGGGTGGGAAATGCATTGGTCACAGCCTCCCTAGTATATAGCCTGCCAGACCCTGCCCCATAGTATATAGCCAGCACATTCCCCCAGTATATAGCCTACCAGACCATTTCCCCTAGTATAAAGCCAGCGCCCTGCCCCAGTATATAGCCAGCCCCTTGCCCCAGTATATAGCCAGCAGCAGAGGAAGCCAGATTGGTGAGTTTTGATATATTTTTTTACTCAAGTATAAGCCGAGTTTGGGTTTTCAGAAAAAAAAAATTCTTGCTGAAAAACTAGGCTTATACCGAGTATATATGGTATATATTTAATATATTTCTTTCCTTTTTTAAAGGAGATAAGGAATGGAGGTTTGAACAGTATTGTGAAATTAGTCTAACAGAACTAAAATACTGTATATAATATGTTGGACAGTATACATAATTGTTTTAGACATACTAATAATACTATTGTATCATTCAGCTTTTTTTGTGACTAAAATTGCATTTGTCATATTATGGAGAAACATTGATTCAAATACACCCAAAGGAAATTGTCTCTGTTATGTTGGTCTGGGAAATGGTCTATCTTATCTTGGTATACGAGGGAGGAAATATTAGTTTACATGATTGTACACTGCGACTACGCACTAGTTAATGTCCTTGACTCAGCCATTTTTAGTTAGCTGCAGCCAGTATGCAAATTGCTGAAAAGCACCATTAGGTTGTTTGAGGCTAAGGAAACTCATCTGTCAGTGTCTGTGAGACATCACAGCCTAGCTGAACGTGAGCCACTGTCCTTGAGACACTGCTTCCAGATGGATATCTTTCTTCCGTTTTATAGTGTGTCCATTCTCTACAGAGGAAACTGAGGAAAAACAATTATAATATCCAAAATACCTCACACAGATAGCAAGAAATTACAAAGCCTTCAATGAAATGAAGACTCGATTATTATGGATTCTTGGAATAAATCAATTGAATTGTAATTTGAATCTAAATATAATATGAAATTGACAAGATAAATAAACATTCTTGGTTTTACAGTAAAAGAATAAGCTTTTGGAAGTGAATAGATTTGTTAAAACCTATACAGCTATCCCAACCCCACACATTATACTTCACAATATATATGTATACATTTCACACATACTGTACATAGATATACAGTACACATTTATATTTTAACCCCTTACCGACATATGACGTAATAGTACGTCACATGTCGGATCTCGGTACATGGAGAGGGCTCGCGGGCCGAGCCCTCTCCATAGGCGGTAAGTCTTTGCTGTATATTGCAGCAAAGGCTTACCGGTAACACCCGCGATCGGTGCCGGCACCGATCGCGGGTGGTTTACCACTGATCGCCGCCGGCAAAGGTGCCGGTGGCTTCAAAAAGACGGCGACGTGGATCGTCGCTCCCCGTGACGTAATCGGGGAGCGGCGATCCATCGCCATGGTAGCTTCAGGTCTCACGAAGACTCGAAGCTACTTCGGGTTAACCCATTCATTACCATGTGCTGTCAGCACATGGTAATGTATGAGTAGTAAAATCCCCATATACTGCCATACTGTAGTATGGCAGTATATGATAGGATCGTACAGACACCCTAGGGTTAAAGTACCCTAGGGAGTCTGAGAAATAGTAAAAATAAAAATTAAAAAAAAGTTAAAATAAAAAAATTTTAATAAAAAAACCTAAAAATTCAAATCACCCCCCTTTCCCTAGAATTGATATAAATATAAATAAACAGTAAAAATCATAAACACATTAGGTATTGCCGCGTCCAAAAATGCCCGATCTATCAAAATATGATAACGGTTTTTCACTGCGTTTAACCCCGTAACGGAAAATCGCGCCCAAAGTGGCACTTTTTTGCCATTTATAAAAAATGTTTAAATTCTATAAAAAGGCAATTCCACAAAAAACGACACCACCCTCAGCTCCGTACACCAAAGTATGAAAAAGTTATTAGCCCCAGAAGATGGCAAAATCCCCCCAAAAAATTTTGTACAGGAGGTTTTAATTTTTTTAAATGTATGAAAACATTATAAAACCTATACAAATTTGGTATCCCCGTAATCGTACCGACCCAAAGAATAAAGTAGACATGTCATTTGGGGTGCACAGTGAAATCCGTAAAATCCAAGCCCACAAGAATACGGCACGAATGCGTTTTTTACCAATTTCACTGCATTTGGAATTTTTTTCCCGCTTCCCAGTACACGGCATGGAATATTAAATACCACCGTTTTAAAGTGTAATTTGTTAAACAGAAAATAAGCCATCACACAGCTCTGTACATGGAAAAATAAAAAAGTTACAGATTTTTGAATGTGGGGAGTGAAAAATGAAAATGCAAAATCGAAAAAGGGCCGCGTATACCAAAATTTTCCTCACAAACACCGACCAAATACATGCTACACACTTATACACTTACTATATATCCCATATACACACATGCGCCATATGTACAAGATATACAGTATAATACCCACACTGTTATAATGCTACAAATATAACAGCAATGAACATACTGCACATAATAATAATAATAATGCTTGAATCAGCCATCGACCGCCATATTATGTACAAAGTCAATGTTACTGCAGAGAAGCTTGTAGCTCGGTATCTAGTGTTTGCTGGATAACAGAAGGGAAGAGTACACGATGGGTTAGTAAAGAGAGAGTTGAAATTTCATGTCGTTTGAAAGTGTGATAGAGTTGCCTACAGAGATGTTTTAAGAGCAATACTACTATGCTATGCTAGCCATCTACGCAATATATTGCAATATATCCCATTTTGAAATGTCCGGATAGTGCCCGTTGCTACACTACTACATTGGGTTTTAAGAGAATGTTTAAAAGTTTGGGGGTTGAGCATTAGTTCAGGGAAGGGCTTTCCAGAGAATTGGTGCAGCTCTGCAGAAGTCCTGGAGACGTGAGAGTTTTAAATTAAGCTGGAGATTAATCTAAGATCACTGGCAGATCGAAGATCACGGGTTGGGCAGTATACTGAGATAAGAGAGGAAAGGTACAAATAAATACAAGCAGGGTATATAACTATGGGACAGAAATAAATGTACTGTACTCAAGGACTGTCATCAGGCAAACATAGACATCACTTAGGATATACATCAGTTACAGCTCCTGATTTCTACCTTTTTTCTTGGCAACAATGACAATGACAATGCTTCTCCACCTGGTATAAAACAATGGCTGTTTCCTGTAAAATTTGACATATAAATCTGTTAGATTTTAGGCATGTTTGTGGAATTGTTGTAGTCACTGGGTATTTTTTCAAATTGCACAAATATGATATTTTTCTGACATTTTATCTGTTTCCAATTAAAGAAAAACATCAAAACAGTTTTAAACATGCCCGTTTTGTATATTATGTATGCCATGTAACTCAATTGTTATATGAAGCTGATCCATGCATGGAAATACATATTTATCTTTTTACATATTAATTTTCAAATACTCTGTCCTTGTTTCTAAGTACACTAAATGCAGCCTTTTACAAATGTTCTTTTGTTGAAATAATTATTATAGTTCTTAGAGGATTAAGAAAAATTAAGATAAACTAAATTTCAATAAAAATCAAACCAAATTATATCCTTGACCTTATGAATTTAGCAAGCTATTTTGTTTTCATTGCTGAGTTTAATTGTTGTATAATTAAGGCACATAGTATTTTACACCAATTATTTGATCTGGATAGATTTCATTCTACAAAAGCTTTTATAAGATTACATTTAATCAAGACATGTTACAATGCAGAACAATGTAATGCCAAAGACAGTGGGCCCTGACACTAAACCACATTCCCAGCTTACACTGCCTACTTGCCTGGGTTACCCTAAGATGAAACAGACAGCTAGTGGATGTTTCTTATTGTGCAAAAGTGCATAACACATAGATGAAGACAAGACAATAAAAACAGAATAGTAACCAGAAAAGGTCTGAACCAAAAAGACAAACACAGTTCAACATCACAAGAAAAAAGGGATAGTCTGAATAAAAGCAACGGTTCAAAATTCCAGAATTCAGAGTACAGAAATAATGGAAACCAAGAGCTTACTTAGTCTATGGCAGGCAAGGGGGGGGGGCTTATCACCACATTTTAAGGTTTTTTTACTACTTTTTGAGACATATTTGTCCCAGTTGAGATGTACTTGTCCCAGTCTCTACTGTGACAAATAAGTCTCAAAAAGTAGTAAATGAAACCAGTTAACATGGTAATGAATCACCCACACTGAGGACTTACCAAGAAGAGCTTATATGAAATTCATAGTCCTGGTCTGTAAGGTGATTGGAAAGGAATGTCAAGAGCAAAGCTGGAAGAGACTGTTGGGTGTTGTGGGACATCAGTCTCATGCAGGTAGCTAGAACAATCAAGGTAGCAAAAACCTGTGTTTACACTGTGAAACACAATGAGACAATCAGATTATCCTCAGCCATACTTTAGAGAAAGAGGATGACGCTGGTACATATTTTACCTTTGTCTTGGTTTCTGGTGATGTCAATAAGAAATGGAGAAGAATCTGTCGCTAAGTTAAAAATTGTTAAAACCAAATTTTATTTAAGAGCGCTGTATTTTATTTGTTGTTGACCTTTTTGATTTGGTCACAGGTCAGATTTCATAGGGTGTATTGTCACATATTGAATGGCTCTGAAGGATTACAAGCTCTTTTTGGTTGTATGGCTTGTAGAGGTGAAACACATTGAAACACAAGTTTAATCTAAAAATTTATCAAACGAAATCTGCAAATACGTTTCCAGGATGTGATAGGGAAAACTTGACTTATTAAGAAAGCCTACTGACTTGATATGTAATAATAGTCAAAGCGTTATATTTATTCCACAAGCAACAGACTCCCAGTCAGCACAGCGCCAACGTGATATCACAGCCCAGACCCGGCACTAACACCCGGGATCGGAAAACTCCGATCCCAGGTGTTTAACCCCTTACACGCCGCGGTCATGCTTGACAAGTGTGTCCCCCGTGGATCGGACCCCCCCGGTGTGCTTACCGGGGGATCCGATCCCTCCTGCCGCTGCGCCGGGTCCCGGCGAGTGACCCGAGGCTGTCGGCTCCTCTTCTCGCCGGGTCCTGCCTTCCTGGCAGGACCCAGCTGTAAGTAACTGAGCATGCGCGGCATGCTCAGTTACTTACACTATACACTGCAATACAAGTGTATTGCAGTGTAGAGGCTTGAATAAGTGATCGGATGATCGCTTGTTCAAGCCAAAAGGTGTAAAATATGTGAAAGTAAAAAAAAAAAGATTAAATCATTTTATAATAATAATTAAATAAATAAATAAAATAAAGTCCCATAATCTCCCCAGTTACACATATAATGCAAATACAGTATATAAAACACAAAAACACACGAAAAATGTACATATTTGGTATCACCGCATCTGTATTAATCTGTACAATAAATCTAAATCAATATTGAACCCGCTCGGTGAACGATGGAAAAAAAAACTACGAAAAACTTCCCGTAATATACAATTTTTCATCAAACACCATCACAAAAAATGTTCTAAAAAGTGATAAAAAAAAGCTACGTTCCCCTATATGATACGACTGAAAAGAACAACTCTTTTTGCAAAAAATAAGCTCTCAACCAGCTCTGACAACATAAAAATACAGAAGTTATGGCCCTAAAAATATGTCAATAGTAAAAACAATGCGATATTCTCCAATATTGGTTTTGCTCAGGAAAATTGAGCAAAGATAAGAAAAACTATATAAATGAGGTATCACCGAAATTGTAGTGAACCAGAGAATAAAGATAAAATATTATTTTCACATTACGGAGAGCGGGGGAAAAAAAAATGCTAAAAATCCAAAATAAAAATTGATGATTTTGTTTGTGTCCCGCTTGAAATAGTTAATAAAATCTCATGAATAAGCTATAGACTCCCAAAATGAATTATCTATACATTGTATCTCATCCCGTAAAAAATAAGCCCTCATATGTTTGCATTACCAAAAAAAATAAAAATGTATAGGTAGTACAATGTGACAATACAAATCTGCAGTGAATGGCGCCTCCATTCATTCTATACTTAGCCGTGCGCCTGTACAGAAGTTTACCACCACATATGTGGTATCAGTACACTCTGGAGGTATTGGGCATCAAACGTTGCAGTGCATTTCATCATTTAATTTATTCTGAAACTGTCAGTTTGGCCTAAATGAATGTATTTTCCAAAAAAATTCCATAGTTTCTAAATCGCAGGTCCATATTGTTTTAACCCATGTGAAACACTTAAAGGGTTAATGGACTTAATAGAAGTTGTTTTACATACGTTGAGGGGTGAAGTTTCTATAGTGGGTTAATTTATGGGGTTTTACTATTATTTAGGCCTTACAAAGTCACTTGGAAGATGAGTTTTCCCTCAAAATGTGAGTTTTGGCAATTTTCATGAAAATGAGAAAAATCGCACCTAAAGTTTTGCACCTCATAACATACTAGAAAAGTGAGAGGATGCATAAAATATCATCCCAACATAAAGCAGACATTCCGTAAATGTAATTTATCAAGCTTTTTGGGTAGTTTTACTTCCTGTCTGGAAAGCAGAACATTTCAAACTTGGAAAATGAAGAATTTTTACAAACTTTTGCCAAATATTCACTTTTTTTCAGAACGAATCACAAAACGTATCACTTAAATTTTATAACTAACATGAAGTACAATGTGTCACGAGAAAACATTCTCAAAATCACCGGGATATGTTAAAGCGTTCCGAAGTTATAACCAATTAGCGTGAGACATGTCAGATTTGAAAAATCGAGTCTGGTCATTGAGCTGAAAACTAGTGTCGGTGATAAGGGGTTAAAAATGAGGAAAAGTTCAAGGCGCATGAATCATTTTGGAACCTACTGTTTGATATAATGCAGTGTATCAATAATCTCTCTAAATTTCTACATGAAATGCTAAGTGAAAAAAAAATACAAATAGTAAACTACAATGCAGTTTATAACAACTAAGTACAGAGCGTAGCTATGGTAGGTCTTCCTGTGCAATGACAAACGTCTGCCCAGGCCACAGCATCCTGATTGAAAACATAATGTAATTTAGCATTGGCAAATTAAATATGTTTTCTTGTAATGAGGTAAATTGTGACTCACTGTACAGATGGCCAGCAATCTGAGCGGCCAAGAAATAGAAGAAAACATTTTTTATTATTTGGAAATATCATCTGTGAAACTGTCCAATATCTTTTAACCCCTATTCCCTTGCATGGAACAAATTCTTTATAAAGTGTTTAATGGAGCTTAGTCTTTCTTGTGAATTTCTCAATATGGGCGATGCAGACCACTTTATTAGGGAATGAGGCTTTGGACAACAGTATAGGTGCTGTGAAGTAGAAGAGAATGCTGGGGCTGTGTGCCAGTTTTCTGTCGGACTTTCCACATTCTTTTAGGTTCAAACAGCTTGCACCGGTATTTAAGAAGTTCTTTTTCATGCGACTCAAATTTCTGCACTGAAGAGGGTGTTCCAGTGCTCAGTCGGACCCTGCACAAGATTTAACATGCAAAGTCCATCAGAAATGTGTTGCACGCCCCATGTTAAAGCTGCACCAAAAAAAAGTGGTGCACTCTGTCGGAGCAGTGCAGGGATTGCCAGATTTATGCCAGATTTATGCATAACATGAATCTGGTACACTCTGCACATTACAAAGATAACAATGGGCCACTATGTTTTCAATTAGCTGGTAGTAAAACAGTTATCACCAACTACAATACTCAGAGTATGTTGTTGTTGGACAGTGTTCATACTTGGCTGACCACATGCTTTACTAAATGATACATGGCTCAGAACTTTTCATTCATTGCTCATATATGGGTATTGTTGACCTGTAGCACCTAACTACAGGTTTTTCTGTTGGTTTGTGCCAAACATAGTGGGTTTGGGTCCCTGCACCTTAGCAAGAAATCCAGGTTTGGCATTTGGCTGTTACAGGGCAATGATTCCTGTGAAAATGGCAGTGTTGGGTTCCCTTATCACTCATCCCTAGTGTCTAGTTCATTAAACTTTCTGCATTAGTCATACTTTTAGCCGCTAGCTCAATTATGCACTTTTACAAGACATTTTGACACAAAGTTGCATGAAGGTACAGCACCTGTACATAACCTATACCTGTAGTGAGTTATCTCCTTCTGCAAAAAAAATATTTGTGGGTGTAGTACAATCTTTTTTATTTTTAATCTAGATTTTATATCTGCATATCAATAGTTTAATTATTTTTCGGCCTATTAGAAGTACATGTTCTGGCCTGTTAGGGGAAGGTGTTTGAGACAGTGGGCAGATTTATCAAGCTGTCTGAAAGTCAGAATATTTCTTGTTGCCCATGGCCACCAATCACAGCTCCCCTTTAAAATATTCATGAGCACTGGTAAAATGAAAGCTGAGCTGTAATTGGTTGCCATGGACAGCTTGATAAATTTGCCCCAGAATCCTGTTGAAAACAGTTTGGTAAATTTGTAGCATAGTGATCAGAAAATTATACTAACTGCTTGCTTAGATGAAGGTAATGACCTCCCACCATGGGGTATACAGGTGATAGGTGACCCAACAATAGATAACTGTCTTTAATCAAATAGATTCAGCAGAATACAGTTTGTAATTTGGAAAAGGTTGTCCTTATTTTTGGGGTTTTACTTGTTTTTTAGAGTATGATTGAGGCTTTATACATTAAGAAATTCACAGATAGAAAATCAAACTTAATGTGCAGCATTTTCCCTTTAGTTTTTCCTATAGCTCCCGTCATTTTCAGTGCGAGGTAATAACTGACAATAACATACCGCTTTGTCACTCACAGTAGTATTGATTGTTTCACTTACAAGAAGTCAAAATGAGAAAGAAGCACACAATGGTGTCTAGAGATTGCTAACAATTCCCTCAGGGAGTGGCAAGCTTGTGTTGCTTGTACTTCAATGGTTTGCTTATATTGTTACATGAAATCATTTTTGGGACGTTTTTGTAAGAATGAAATACAGCTGTTATAGAGCTATTTGTAAGTTATAGACTATATTGTGCTTAATAAACTTACCACAATTGGGCACCAGGTATGAAGTGTACATTGCACAAGCACAAAGTGATGACCGCAGGATCGGTCATTAGTATGAGATAAATGAGGGACAATGATCATCCCTGTTCTAGGCTGTCCCCTCCTCTATACAGGGAACAGAGCTGATTGGCACCTGACATCTCCTTAATTTCCTGAAATGGACACTTTTTTATCTTTTAGTAAAAAAAACAACATCACTTATCATCTACTTATGATAATATGCCAGAAATGATTATGGCTTTAGAGAAAAGGATGAGATTTTAAAAGAAAAAAAAATAAGTTCACAAAAATTAAGCATTCATGTAAATGGAGCTGCACTGGACTACCAGACGAAAACCATTGTTGAGGAATAGTTATGTTTTTCTAATAATGGACTTTGCAAATTAAAAAAAATTATATTCTTTTGAAATTGAATTAACTTTTTTGACGATTTAAAAGCCATCAGCTAACTAATTTATATTGACGTGTATAATATGCATACTATTCAAAACAGTTTTAATTTTCTTTAACAAAATTTAATCAATGTTTCATTTCCACTAATTGCTTACAAAATGAGACATTCACATTTAATTTCCTTTATAATTTAGCATTTGTCATATTATTTATTTAAATATGTTTTAGCATAAACAAATTCTTAGAAAATGTGAAAAGGAGGGGGATAAAAAGCTATATAAATAGAACGAAGTGGGGAAAGGCAGAAGCGGTGGGGGCACAACGAGACCGGATATGGATTTACTCCAAAAGGGTTTATTGGAAAGTTAGAAATGGGTCACAAAGCATCACAACGCATTTCGGGGAATAAAAATCCCCTTTTTCAAGTGAAAGAGACTTCAGTCTCCGGATGCTAATGAAGCGTGTATCCGGAATATAAATAGAACAATTTTTCTTATACATACTTATGTGCATAATAGACGAGCAATCTCCATTCTCTAGGTGGCGGGTTGAAGGAGTTTTTTGGGCTAAAGATATCTTTTTTTTTTTTGGTTCATCAGTTTCAGATAGTAGGGATCTGACACCAGTATGCCCACAGATCAGCTGTTCTCAGCAGCTGATCAAGATAGAATGGCACCAAATCAGAACATATAAGTATAAGCATAAAGGTCACATAAAGTTTCTTCAGATCAGCTTCCTTTCATTTTAATGGGATCAAGTCTCAAATAACCCACTTTAGCTACTTAGCTGAGATCGGGGCTGTCTGATTCAGGTTCTATACTTAAAAAATAAAGATACAGAGTCATCCAGGGAGGGCTTACATAATAAAGTCATACACCTTAACTCAGTTGTAAAGTGATACACGTGTTGAGTAGTTGTCCATTGGCTCCTTATATATATTACCCTCTTTACTTAACAAGGTGGCAAACAAGATGGCAACTGGTCGACATTCCCTACTCTGAATATGTACTCAGAACAGAGGACCAACAAACGGAGAGAAACTGAACTGACACAAGTGAAGTCAGAATAATCAGGTGAAAACAATGATGGCAGCGAGGTACAAAATTGTAAGGAAAAGAGTAGTTAAGACTGTAGCAAGGTTTTGATTACACACTGATATCACAATAGCAGAAGAAGGACAACAAGTGCTAAGAGACCAGTATATTCAGCAAAGCAGTAAATAGAAAAGCAGGTATATTTGATGTTACCAGATGTTGCCCCAGCTGCTGATTGGCCCCACTGACCAATAACAAAGCACAACCGACACATGCACTAAGCTCTAAAATTAAGCCACCCAGCTTTGCACAGGACTCACACCAAGTTCAGCCAAGGGAACAATCACTACTCGTGGGGTTTACAAGCTCAGAACACTGTAGCAAGAACACATTCAAAAAGTTCTGGCAAGAAAAATACAAAATAATCATTAGAGTATCATTTGCACAAATTCATATTCCCATTTTATTTAATTGTTTGTTTTTTAAAGTTGTTATATCAAATTTGTGATCTTTCATCTTTGATTTGTGTTTTATCTTTAGTCGGAAATGGGACATTACCCTTAAATTTAACATATTTTTCCAACTCAGAGTCATATTATAATTCTTCACTTTCCCCTGGGAATATACTGGGTTGAACAGTGGCGTTAATGGACAACAAAAGCTCTTATGTTGCTGACTTATGTGTGAAAGCCTCTAGATACAGGGAAAAGGTCACAACTAACTGTAGTATCCCATGTTTTACTTTATAATAAGTTAAGATTTCTTGTGTAATAGAAAACATTTTTGGAGTCATCGGAACAAAGCGTGTCCTTTCAACAACTGTGTAAAACAATCCCTTTGACCGGTTAGTAACTGGCCAGTTATTATGTATGCGAACATATTACAACACAGGCCTTTTTCTGCTCTCTCCAGCATCTGTTTGCAATCTGACTGGGAACTTGCATCATTTGATAGGAATTTTGGCAGACACACTATTTAAATTGTGTCTTTGTTTTTCTTACAATGTTTAGTGCGAATTGTGAAACATTATAAATCAAAAGTATGATATTAATTAATGAGATTGCTCCATGATGGTAATATCCTGACCACAGGTGTCTTGTGTAGAATGGTTTAACATGGAAAAGGTCTACTGTCACATGTAGCTGCTAGGGATTTCCGCATCTCCAAATACTTTATCATTGTCAAAACAGATGCTTAAAACACCTTATGCTACCATTAGTTATCAGGAATCTTGACTTGCATACTGATTTTTTTTGTAACAATTACTTAGTATGTACTACAAGGACTAATGTACTTTGCATCTACTGGGTGGCTTAAGTTAAAAATCTGTGCATGATCATTAATGTAATACACCCCATACATTATTGAATGGTAGAGCTCTAGGGAGCTATGTTAATTATACATGTTACATTGCAAGTACGTTAGGTATTTTCAATTAAATATCGCTAAATTGTTGTAGCTTCCGATTATATTATTTTTGGTGAATGAGCTAAGCCACTCAAATTCTTCTATATATGCTTAGTCCAAATTTATCATGTCACTAGCGATGTGCTATATTTCCGAAGTACAACTTTAATAACCCCTTATCCACAAAGTTTTGCACAATGCTGCACGTTCCTAATTCGAACCTCCCACTCACGTCTCCAGGACTTCTCCAGAGCTGCATCAATTCTCTGGAATGCGCTATGCCAGTTTATCAGATTAATACCCAACCTTCAAAGTTCCAAATGTGCTCTTACAACCTTTTTAGGCAGGCCTATCACACTTGCTAACTGCATGCAACTTTAACTCTCTCTTTATTAACCAATTCTGGGTACTTTGAGCTTCTTTGCAACCCTATTGACTTTAGACTTTATATATAAGATGGCAGCTGATGACTGGTTCGAACTGCAGAATTTTTATTTACTACATTATTTTATACTGTTCCCTTATAAAGAATGGCTTGACCATTATACAAGCTCTTGTGTCATGTCTTCATCCTTGCGAGCAGGACCCTCTCTCCTATTGTCTCATATGACTGTTACTACTCTGTAATGTCTTTTTTATTTGTATATGTTCCCCAGAATATGCAAAGTGGTACAGAATTTGATGGAGTTATATACATAAAGTATTGCATACTGTATTCCATTCCAGTCTGACAGTGACAAACAGGGTTCATAGGGATGTTGTAATGCCTACTCTGGAAATTGCTCCCCTCTTTTGGGTCTGCTTTGTTGCAACCTGATAAGTCAATTGGGGAATTTTTTATACAAAAAACTTCCAAGGTGTGTTAAAGATTTCATAAACAGTGTTAGGCTGCATAGACATTTGACTCTCTTGTAGGCTTACGTCAAGAGGATTCCCTATGTTCCCTTGCAACTAAGGGCCAAGAAATATCCCACTGTATACGCATACAGTCGGATACATGGTCCTGCTCCTCATTCTGCCACTATAAGCCTATGTATACCCTCAGCATATATGTAGAAGCTATGTGGAAGCTTTCCTGGTGTATATGCTCATGTTAATAAAAATGAGAGGAAATTTAACTTCCACAACAATATTGCGAACACCTTTTTATTCTGAACACTGGAGCTGATACATTAAAACTGGAGCTTTTGTCGTCAGTCTTAGAGATCGGTGCACCCAACAGGTGAAATGCCAGAAGAGGTTTAGACCAGAATTGAAATTCATGATGAAGAGTTCTTTTTTTTTTTTTTTTTTTTTTTTTTTAATAAAGATTTTCATTTTTACAAAATACATACTATATTATTCCATTATTAAGATTAAACAAGAGGTAAACAACAATTGCATTTCCATTGTTGCATATCATACTCATTTTATACAATAATCACTACACCGTGTAAGAGGTAGAAGATGTAAGAGAAAAGAGAAGGAAAGAAAAAGAAAGAAAAAAAAAAAAAAAAGAGAATAACTAAATAAATAGATTTGTAATTAACTCACTGGTGTCACCCTCAATATGAGAGAGCTTTTATGCAGTATTCCTATCATAGCCTGGCCATGATTTCCACAGTTCATCTAAATCATTCATCTTTATAATACCTTGTTCCCCTAGGCATTTTTCCATCCTCCATGTGGAATTAACTAAAGAAATAATTTCAGTAATAGTCGGGCTGGTTTCCTCCTTCCAGTTTTTAACAAGTATAACTCTAGCTGCTGTCAAGATTTTATTAATAACCCATTTAGATTTATGAATTTTTTTTTGTAGATCCCTTGACACAATATTCAAAAGTGCCCATTCTGGTGAGAGTCCAACGGAGACCCCTGCTACCAATTCTATGATATTTCCAACACCCTGCCAGTAGCTACTTAGCTTGGGGCATGACCACAAAACATGGCACAGGGTAGCTTTTTTTCTACAGCGTCTCCATCAGATTGATCAGAAAACATATTAGCAAGCCGTGCAGGAGGAGTATACCATCTCATATGAATCTTGGTTAATATCTCATATTAATTTAAGCATAACGTATTCTTATTAATCTCTCTAGTTGCATTAAGCCAGTCCGCTAACGGAAAAGGTCTCCCTATTTCCTGCTCCCATATAGTCATGTATCCAAGTTTCCCATCACTAGCGGACTCCACAAGTTCTGAATATGCTATTGATATACCACCTTTGTATTTAGCTTTTGATGTCAAAAACCTAAAAAATCTGGATGGATTTAACTCATTAATTCCAATGCACATAACGTTTCTAACCGATCTTAAGAAGGATTTCAGCCTTGCATACACCATAAATTCTGTGGCTGGAATACCAAATTTTCCCCTTATGAGATCAAACATGCATATACCATCATCAGTCCAAATATCAGCTAATGTTGAGACCCCCTGCCTTTTCCAGACGTTCAGATTTATATCGATTATACAGGCACTCAGAGTGGTCATTCTCATATCTGATGGTTCAAGTATTAAGTGTTTTTTAATCCTCTGCTGTATTCTACAAAATTTGATCCATACCACAAGCATTAACCTTGTGGTATCGAGAAGCTGGATATAACTTTTCTTTAGATCCAAATTAGTAGCTATGAGCAGATCTTTTAATAACTCATATGACGCAAACTCCGCCTCTATCTGCATCCAGTTTTCCGGAGAGCTCTCTATCCAGCATCTCTTGCAAGCCTCCAAGATTACCGCTTGATGATATATCAATATATTTGGGAGGCCTGCCCCTCCCCACCATCTATTCACATATAGTGTTTGGCTGGAAACTCTTGGAGGCTTGTTATTCCAGACAAACTGGATCAAAATTTTCTTAATTATCTTGAGAGTGGACTCTGGAAATGATAGGGGAATACAACGAAAATAATATAGTATTGTAGGAAGTAGGTTACTTTTGATGACACTTATTCTCTCAAGCCATGATAATGAGTTTGGTAGTTTTTTAATCAAAATTTTTAATTTATCTATCAAGTCCGAACTATTCAAATTAATAATTACTTCCAGAGTAGGTCCTAACATAATTCCCAGATACTTTGTACCATTTTTTGCCCAAGCAAAAGAAAACTTTGAGCTGATTTTTTGTTTAAGGTCACTAGTTTCATTTATTAAGAAAATATTACTTTTTGTTTCATTTATTTTATAATAGGATAGACTAGAGTATTTAGTAATAGTTTTCCTTATCTCCTCTAGAGAAGAGAGTGGATCCATACAAGTGATGATTATATCATCAGCATATAGCCCTATCACATGTTCTGAATCTCTACTTTTGATCCCATGAATGCCTGGATTTCTTCTCAAGGCTTGGGCTAAGGGTTCCATCATTAAGTTAAAAATCAATGGAGATAGAGGACATCCCTGCCTCACTCCATTTGATATAGAGAACTTCTTCGAAATAAGTCCCATTCCAGACACATATGCTTTCGGGCAAAAGTATAGGGACATTATTAATCCCAAAAATATGGAGGAGAAACCAAATTGAGTCAGGACCGCTTCGAGGAACCCCCAGTGCACCCTGTCAAATGCTTTTTCAGCATCAATTGACAGGACTGCACATGGGGATTCCTGAAGCCCAGCTAATTGTATTAGGTTAATTATTCTGCGTGTAGCGTCCCTAGTTTGTTTTCTCGGCATAAATCCTACTTGATCTAAATTTATCAATGTATTTATAACTAGGGACAGTCTGGAGGCTATTATGGACGAAAGGATTTTTAGATCACTATTCAAAAGGGAAATTGGTCTATAATTGTCAGGACGAGTTGGATCTTTATTTTCCTTGTGAATGGTGACTACTTTTGCCAATACCATTTCCTCTGGAATTCTCTCCCCTGCCCTAAATGTGTTAAACAAGTTGGTGAGTTGAGGTATCAAGGTGTCCTTCATTTCAATATAGTAATCATTCGAAAAACCATCAGGGCCCGGGGATTTCCCTTTTTTTAATCTTTCAATAGCCAGTTTAACTTCTCCCAGCGTAAATGCTGCGTCCAGAATCTTATTTTGACCAGAATTCAATTCTGGGAGACCCAGGGTCATCAGATATTCCTTCATACTTTCGCTTGAAGGACTATCAACTTCTCCGGTTAATGCCAAATTATACAAGTTTGAGTAGTAATCACTGAACCTATCTAATATTTTTTGTGGGTCATATATTTCTTGACCATTAAATATTAATTTATCAATTCTCCTATCTATTTGTTCTTTCTTTAGTTTATTAGATAGTACTTCTTTAGCCCTCAATCCTACTTTATATTTTGTCATTCCTGATTTAAATAGGTTCTTAACATAGTCCTTTTCCATAAGCTGTTGAAGATGCTGTCTTAACTCTAATAAATGAATGTTGATTTGATCTGTAGGAGATTTTTTATGTAATTCTTCTAGACATGCAATTTTTCCTATTAGGGAATCTCTCTCTTGATTTTCTTCCCTTTTTAAGCGATGATTTAGCTCTGAGAGAAGGCACCTAATTACTGCTTTATGTGATGTCCAAAGTGTCACTGTTGACAACAGATTTGCCTCTTTCTGGTAAAAATGTTCCTGTATAGCCTTCTCAACTCTATCTGTATATTTTTTTAAAGTCCTAAACTTTAATCTCCAATTAGTATTGGAAAATGGGATTTTATACATTGTTACAGTCATGGTCGTTGGTGAAGAGTTCTGATATAACTTGGCCAAGATATCTCTGCCTTAGACCACCCTGTTCCATCCTTCAACCTACCCACCTTTTATTAAAAGTATTGAGTGTGGCACAAAAAGACAGAAACTTTTACATGCCTTGACAGCTAATAAGTTGGACCTTCCTTAGTCTAGCTACACACACTTTGAAATTTATACAATATATTCCTTTGTGTAACATATATCCTACTGCATCATGAAAATCATCAGGGATCCAAAACCAAATACCCCCCACAGATTAAATTGTCTCTGCAACTGATGAACACAAAATGAAACAGGAAGCAGTGATCTCTGTGGCCAGATGAGGGGGAATGGAAACTAAGCTGTAGTGACAGAGTGAATTAGAGCAGAGCTGTCTACGTCTTGTATCATTTTCTATATGTCAATGTAATGCAAAGAAAAATATGTATTTACAGGCTTCTGAAGGCTGTATGTTTTTTTATATTGGGGCTTATTTACTAAGGATAGCAGATCGCACTTTCGTCGGACTGTTCGCCGTTTTCAGAATTTGCATGGCTTTTACACACATTTAACAGGGGTCTGTGCTGGGATTGTGTCACACGTGATCGGCTGGGCACGGCTATGCTGGCTTCCATGCGACAGAAATTGGGAGCGTGCCGTCGGACGATCCAACTGATTCAGACTGAGGGCGGGACTTAAGATTCAAATTGTGTCGCAAGACAATGCACCTACATGCACCAGGAAGAAGAAAGTGAACCGGGCCGGACCCGGTAGTAAAATGCCCTACTGTGTTTGACTTAAAGTCCTATATATACAATGGGGTTCATTTATTTTAATTTCTTCTATTTCACTTCTATTGTTCTAAACCCTGTTTTGGGTGCATTTCTTTGGGTCTAATTTATCGTAATGGTCTTTTTATCAATACACTTTTCTGTTCCTAGCTTTAATTTTGCACCATTTTGTTTATTTTTGCTCTTTTTTCTGCCTTCCGTGAAAGAAACTTGATAACGTCAAGTTTTTACTGGCATAATTTTGCTTTTTTTTGGCCACAACAAGTACAACTGCCTTTTAAGATAAATAGGGCAAACTTGAGGCAGCAAACAACTTCACAAATTTTTTACAAAGGTGCAATGCAACAAAAAAAGGCACAACTAAATAATAGGCACAACTAAAATACTAAATAAAAACAAAAAGAAAAATCCCCCGTTGTGCATAACAATGCATTAAATTCGTTGATTTGTGACTTCATAAGGATATAAGGATTGGGATGGTACACTCAATAACAGAGCTAAACATTTTTATGCTTCATAGAATATTGTTCTTTATGTTCAACATTCTACCACAGACCAAAAATGTGTTATATTTCAGCAAAATACATAATTCTTTTTACCAATATTATTACAGATTGTAGCTATTCTCATAATACAGATGGTAGCTAGACTATATTTCCAGATGTAATGTGTTGAATTTTGCTTGGTACTTGGCTGCCAGGTTCTGTCAAGCTGATTTTAGTAGGACACATAAGCCTGTACATTATACCTGTTTCCTCTCTGGGGGAAGGCAGATGGTGAAATGCTTCTCCTCTCTTTAAAGCCAATCTTTTCAATGCTGAGTCTCTAGAAAGCTAGGAAGAATAACTTCACAGTACTTAGAAAACGGGTGTACAGTAATGTTAATATCGCGAGCGCTTCAGAGAGTTTTTGTTTGTATGTAATATTTCCAATTAGCAATTTTTGAGCCGCAGCTACAGTTTTGTAACATTTCTTTATGGTTAAAATAATAAACCATTAATAATTAATAATAAAAATAAAACATTGTTTGCCTTTTTTGAAATTGCAATTGACTCTATATCACAGGCTCTATGTGCTGTAATGCATTAATTTGTATGGTTCCTTTACTTTGTTGTCTCAAAACGGTAACAGATAAGTTACAGATCACTGTGTGTAAGAATTCTGGGGTCCAAACTGTCAAGTTCCCCTGTAAACAATGCACCAAATTATGCTCTGGCAGCACAAGTGAATGGTTAACCCAATCATCCATACACAGGTGAACTTTCTGTCCCCTATCCTGTGAATTCAAAATGTTACTTTTGTATGAAAACCCCTTTATTTTACTTGTAATAATCCATGTTTTTTTGGAATATGGGGGAAATTTTACAAGTGCCCACCAAGCTAATGGTTGATGTTATCCCAGTCCCCAAGGTCCCACCAGATATACCAGGAGGCTCTAAACTCCTAATACAAAAGGTCACACAGCCGGATAATTCTTCTAAAATTGCACTACAAACCTGCTTAGCATGGTGGCTCAGTGGTTAGCACTACAGCCTTACAGCTGTAAAGAGTTTGTATGTTCTCGCCATGTTTGCGTGGCCTCCAGGTCCTCCTGTTTCCCCCCACACTCCACAAACATATTGGCTGTGGAATATGTTGGCACTATATATAAATAAAGAAATTATTATTATTATTTTGATGTAAAGGCGCCGTGCACCAGGAATTGCGACTTTATCAAGGTGTCTACAGCAATACAAGCCTTAATGAATCCCCCCCATGGAATCACTGTATACTCTGCGCAGAAATGACGGTTTACCTGCCAAAAATGTACCAGTTTGTGATAAACTATACGTAAAAGTCTTTCATAGACAATTGAGGGCTTTCAGGTTTTAATCAAAATTAGCCATTGGGAATTTACTTTCTGAAGTCGTTCCTGAGTTGGATTCCCTCTCCCTGCACTATCCCTAAACCCTTTTAATCATATCCTTTTATTTAGTTTCCACTAAAATAAAGTTAATTACATTGAAATGCAATTTAACTGCAGGGGCTACTAAGTAAGGGAATAGCCTTTGTGAGCTCTGCGGTAAAGGATACTCCCTGCAGATCCAGCTAAGTGCTTATTGTATTCTGTTCTTTGGGTGCATCACCAGCAGCAGGAGCCAGCAGTAGGGGAGCTCTGTATTTTAGGGAAATCTAAATAAAAGAATTTGGTAAAAACTATTAAGGGAGGGGATATCCACCTTAGAAACTACTTCAAAAATTAAATTCCTGATGGTAGATTTCCTTTAAGCTCCATGTATAATTCGCTACAAAATGTATCTGCTTTCTGCACAATAAAACTAAATTATGTAACAATTGTAACAAAGAATTTGTTAGCTATGCACTAGAGATGAGCGAGCACTAAAATGCTCGAGTGCTCGTTATTCGAGACGAACTTTTCCAGATGCTCGAGTGCTCGTCTCGAATAACGAGCCCCATTGAAGTCAATGGGAGACTCGAGCATTTTTCAAAGGGACCATGGTTCGGGAATAAAATGTGTTAATTAATTGAAAAAGAATGTCTTCTGATAAGTTAGCAGATGTATGCAAACATCTGCAATCTATTCTTCACTGTTCCGCGCGTATATTATCTCCCGACAAGTTAACAGATGTGAAGAACAGTGAAGAATAGAATAAAAACAGTGAACACAGGATCATTTAAGTGAAAAACACAGTGAAGAATAGATTGCAGATGTTCTGCACATCTGCTTACTTGTCGGGAAATACGCTGTCCCGGGATCCGCTGCTCTTCTTCCACTGAAGTCTCCCCGATGTCTCCGTGCCCCTCGATGTCTCCGTGCCCCTCGATGTCTCCGTGCCCCTCGATGTCTCCGTGCCCCTCGATGTCTCCGTGCCCCTCGATGTCTCCGTGCCCCTCGATGTCTCCGTGCCCCTCGATGTCTCCGTGCCCCTCGATGTCTCCGTGCCCCGATGTCTCCGTGCCCCTCGATGTCTCCGTTCCCCTCGATGTCTCCGTGCCCCTCGATGTCTCCGTGCCCCTCGATGTCTCCGTGCCCCTCGATGTCTCCGTGCCCCTCGATGTCTCCGTGCCCCTCGATGTCTCCGTGCCCCGATGTCTCCGTGCCCCTCGATGTCTCCGTGCCCCTCGATGTCTCCGTGCCCCGATGTCTCCGTGCCCCTCGATGTCTCCGTGCCCCTCGATGTCTCCGTGCCGCTCCCTGATGTCTCCGTGCTGCCGCTGCCCCATGTCTCTGTGCTGCTCACCGTGTTCTTCACACATATATATTGTTCTTCACATACTATTTTGTTCGCACCGTTCCGCGCGTATCTTCCGACAAGTAAGCAGATGTGCCGAACATCTGTAATCTATTCTGCACTGTGTTCTGCACTGTGTTTTTCACTTAAATGATCCTGTGTTCACTGTGTTCACTGTTTTTATTCTATTCTTCATTGTTCTTCACTGTGTTTTTTTAATTAAATGCTCGATCTCGAGCAGGGGAAATACTCGTCCGAGCAACGAGCCGTCTCGAGTACCTTAATACTCGAACGAGCATCAAGCTCGGACGAGTATACTCGCTCATCTCTACTATGCACCAATCTCATATTAAGCTAGTGTCAACAGATTTGTTTGAAAACTTGAATACATCACACTTATACCATTGACAGTCCATTGGACATTCCTGATGGTAATGGTACTTGTTATTTTTTGTATTACAGCAGTCCTATGCACCAGCTCCCCATCCCATGGCTCCCCCCAGCCCCAGTACCAACAGTAGTAACAACAGCAGCAACAGCAGTGGAGAACAGCTGAGTAAAACAAACCTATATATAAGAGGACTTCCACCTGGCACAACAGATCAAGACCTCATTAAACTATGTCAACCGTAAGTCCTATTAAATTTGCATAATGTATGTACTGACCATTAAGGGTATGAGTTTTTCAGATGTTTTGCATATGGTTTATTTAATATTGAATCCATGGAGTTTTGCTTTTTCCTGGGCAGGTTTTATGTGCACCATTAAGGGGTACAACGTGTTCTATGCATTCAGAAATATCTAAAAGAAAACATAGACTGACTTTAAATTGTACATTTATCTAAACTGTGAATTGATACATAATACTAGTTGGTTTAGCTATGCCAAAAAATTGCGCTCTCAACCTTGGATTAATGTCGTGCAATGCAATTTAATATATGGCTTTCTGACCCAATTCTGACATAAACACTGACAATCTGAACCTTCCATCTAATTTTTTATCACTGTGCCTTTATTTTTTTGGTGCACATATAGTAGTGCCATCTGTGTGCCATATAAATCTATGGAAAATATACAAATACACTTTCCAGGATTTTAGGAAAACAATGCCTCTTTTGTCTACTTTGTAAGGTAGCCCTAAACAAGTCGTGCAAGACTTTCAAGAAACCTAATGACATGATGGAGGAAAAACCAAGCTGAAACCAAACCAGTATATATATTCCAATATATACCAAAATGCACAGTTTCCCAACTGGCCTAGCTGAGTGAGAGGCTTCAGGCTAGTCTTTAGAAATATGAGATCTCCATGGAGACTTTGCCAATTAAGGCTGCCTTGAAACATGTAGAGACTTACAGCTATTGATGCGCCACTGGGGGATTTGGGGAAATATGCAAATACATATTCTAGGATGGGATTGCCTATTTTGACTACCTTGTAAGCATGACTTTCAAGAAGCCAAGTGACATGATGCAGGATTAAAGCTGCATAACGTAGAAACCGACAGCTAGTCAAAAAACATCACAATCATGTCCTATGATACAGTCGTCCTATCTGTCTTTTTAGTCAGAATTCTCTGCGCAAATGATTGATGAACCTGTCTCATCATGTCTGGCAATTGAATAAGTATAGGTACTTTAGGGCCAATTTGTGAAGGATAGCACAAGAACTGATATTGAGGCCTGTTTTCTGCTGGAATGAATTCCAGTAATAACTGGTGTGCCTTTAAAAGCATATAGGTATAATGCAGGGACTGCATCATCTGTGTACCCTATATAAATAAAGAATTATTATTATGCACACCATGAAAATTGTGGGCATTTTTAACCCTACTTCTTACTTTTGAAAAGAGATATTGAAGTGGGGCAAAAATCGTGGTGGGCTTAAAATATATGTATATCAGAAGAAAATGCTAGAAAACATCATACTCAGTACTAAAATTACTTGTTTAAGAATGGCATTCAGGGGAGGACAATAAATCATTCCAGGCTTTGAAAAGAAATGATAAAACATGTTAATTCCATATAAAAAAAAAATGGTCCCTTGGTCTTTAAATAAGTACAATATTGTCCCCAAACCCTTATTTTAATGTTGTTTTCTAAGTTCATTCTTTACTTATTACTAACATATTCTGCTTTCAGTGACTATACATAGTTTTTGCACCAGTTCAGCTTCAATGTCACTGCAAAGGACATTTAAAAGTAATAGTATCAGCATAGATCCCACAGGTACTCTTCTAAATTCTGTTTACCACAAGAAATGTTTACCATCTCTCCTGAAACCAATGTCTTACAAAGTGTCAATTTACAACCCAATCCCAGTGCATTTCAACTTGTTTATCAGTATTCTAGAAGAAACTGTGTCAAAGGGTTAATTGAAAGCTAAGTAAGCCACATCTGCTTCTCTCTTCGAAATTATCGAGTTATCTGGTCTGTGTTCAGGTAGTGCTGTTTACTGCGCAGACCATGTAGTGTTCAGCATTTTGGATCAATCTTAGGAGAGTACATAATTCAATGAAGTTGCAAATGCACACATACAAGCATACACATACATAGACATATACACTCACCGGCCACTTTATTAGGTACACCATGCTAGTAACGGGTTGGACCCCCTTTTGCCTTCAGAACTGTCTCAATTCTTCGTGGCATAGATTCAACAAGGTGCTGGAAGCATTCCTCAGAGATTTTGGTCCATATTGACATGATGGCATCACACAGTTGCCACAGATTTGTCGGCTGCACATCCATGATGCGAATCTCCCGTTCCACCACATCCCAAAGATGCTCTATTGGATTGAGATCTGGTGACTGTGGAGGCCATTTGAGTACAGTGAACTCATTGTCATGTTCAAGAAACCAGTCTGAGATGATTCCAGCTTTATGACATGGCGCATTATCCTGCTGAAAGTAGCCATCAGATGTTGGTTACATTGTGGTCATAAAGGGATGGACCTGGTCAACAACAATACTCAGGTAGGCTGTGGCATTGCAACGCTGCTCAATTGGTACCAAGGGGCCCAAAGAGTGCCAAGAAAATATTCCCCACACCATGACACCACCACCACCAGCCTGAACCGTTGATACAAGGCAGGATGGATCCATGCTTTCATGTTGTTGACGCCAAATTCTGACCCTACCATCCGAATGTCGCAGCAGAAATCGAGACTCATCAGACCAGGCAACGTTTTTCCAATCTTCTACTGTCCAATTTCGATGAGCTTGCTCAAATTGTAGCCTCAGTTTCCTGTTCTTAGCTGAAAGGAGTGGCACCCGGTGTGGTCTTCTGCTGCTGTAGCCCATCTGCCTCAAAGTTGGACGTACTGTGCATTCAGAGATGCTCTTCTGCCTACCTTGGTTGTAACGGGTGGCGATTTGAGTCACTGTTGCCTTTCTATCAGCTCGAACCAGTCTGCCCATTCTCCTCTGACCTCTGGCATCAACAAGGCATTTCCGCCCACAGAACTGCCGCTCACTGGATGTTTTTTCTTTTTCGGACCATTCTCTGTAAACCCTAGAGATGGTTTTGCGTGAAAATCCCAGTAGATCAGCAGTTTCTGAAATACTTAGACCAGCCCTTCTGGCACCAACAACCATGCCACGTTCAAAGGCACTCAAATCACCTTTCTTCCCCATACTGATGCTCGGTTTGAACTGCAGGAGATTGTCTTGACCATTTTTACATGCCTAAATGCACTGAGTTTCCGCCATGTGATTGGCTGATTAGAAATTAAGTGTTAACGAGCAGTTGGACAGGTGTACTTAATAAAGTGGCCGGTGAGTGTATATTCATTGATAATAAAAAACCCTTCTATTGTGGATACTTTGTTTTTGAGCTAAAGAGAAACCTACCTATACCGAGCATAAATGTGCAATGTGCAAATTCTGCCACATGAACCATACACGATAAATACAATTTTAGGTTCAGTATAACCAGCTATTAAAGAGAGTCTACTCAAGCATTATAATCTATTGGACTCATTTTAATGAGCTGCAATGGTGATATTTTTCCAAACAGAGTGCCACCAAAACCTTCTTATTTTTTGCAAAGTGCCAACATGGGTATTAAAGCAGTAAATCATTGTTAGCTACCCTGTCCTGGCAGAGGACAACAAAGAATGAGGACTAGAAAGAAGGTGCAGAAATTGAGATTGTAGATTCCACCAGGTTCGCTTGAACAAAAAGAATCAGAAAGCATGGAACAGGAGCTTCAAAAAAATCCAGCTCTGTCCGCACCTTCTTCCTCCGGAAGTTCTATTGAGCCAAGAATGTGACACTTTATAAAACAATTTAAAATTTTTAAATTTTTCCAATTGTGAGAAATTATGTATCCATATGCTAATGAGGCTGTTGGTGCACCAAGGTCATACTTTAAAAACAATAAGATAAAAAGATCATTCCAGCTACATGCAGTGGATAATAAGCAATAGGGACAATATAATGGTAATAGGCTATAAGTTGTGATGCTAAATTAGTATAGCTAAATGTCATTAGCTATAATAATTCCTATGTAAAGCATCTGCCTGGGGCATTGGCTGTACAATAGGAGACTGTATGAATTGAATTAACATACCTTATACTAATCATGCAGGATGGGTACATGCAAAATTTTCTCCCCCTGGGACAGGAATGAGTTTGACCACGCCCCGACATGTGCTAGCTTCTTACCTAAAAAAATCCCCACCTTTTCAGGGTTGCATACAACACACAATAACCGCACTGCTCAGCTCTCTCACCTCTGTTTACCCTCCCATATAGATTGCGAGCCCTTACAGGTAGGGTTCTCCTTCCACTAGTCTCCTGATCACTGTAGATTTGTATTTGTACTTAAATTACATTAAGAGAAGAACAAATGTATGTGAACCCCTTACTGACTGTTTAGCACCATAAAAATTAATGGTGCTCTATAAATAAATTATAATAAAAGTAGATTTTAGTTGGTAAGTGTTGCCCAAGAGGACTAAAATGATTTAAAAAAGGTTCAGAGGTGGTTAAAAAATGTAAATGAGCATTTATGTTTGTCAGTTAATCCCTGTCACTACCACTCAGATGTTTACTAGGCCTCTGTGGGTGTCGCCTTCTGGTACCATCTTAGCTCATTGGAAATACCTGGCCAACCAAAGATGATGATTCTGGATTTAAAGACACCCCTCTGTGTCAGTGAAAGTCAACTTTAATTTGACATATAAATTCACTGACATAACTACCTCTGGCATCCATCCTGGGTTATATTGTCGCACCGTGTGACAGCAATGGGGGAGGGGGTGACGATCCACTGCTGTGACAGCTGGGTGTCTTTGTGAGTCTCCCAGACCTGTCATTCAGCAGTGTATGTTTTCGATTGATCAGACCCCCTATTATTCAAGTACCCTTAGGTGTCCAAAAACAGTAGAAAAAAAGCGCCCAAATGTTCAAATCACCACTTTTTTGCCATTTTGCAGCACATAAAAATTTTAATAATAAATGAACAAAAGTTCATACAGTCCCCAAAATGGTAGCAATAATCTCATCCTGCAATAAAAATTACACCAGGTCTGTACACTGAAGTATAAAATAGTTATTAGCATCAGTACATGGAAAAATAAATAATTTTGTTTGTACAAAAGATTTTTATTTTCGAAATCTACTAAAACATAATAATATCTATATAAATTTGATATTTCCATGATCGTGTTGACCCAAAGAATAGATGGGAGGTGTCATCTGGAGCATTCAGTGAAAGCTGTAAAAACAAGGCCCGCACAAAAATGGCATAAATGTGTTTTTTTTTTTTTGTCAATTTTACCATATTGAGAATTTTTCCAGCTACCCAGTACATAGCCTGCAATATTAAATACCATTACTAGGAAGTTCAATGTTTTTTTTTTACAGAAAACAAGCCCTGATACAGCTCTGTACGTGGACATATAAAAATGTTATGGATTTTTGAAAGTGGGGAGTGAAAAATAGAAATGAAAAAAGAAAAACAACTATGTTCTTAGGGGTTGACTGATTATTTTAATTACATTGGTTAACTGAAATCCCTTTAATAAAGACTCGTTAGATGTCCATATTACTATAATACATAAAGAGAGAAAAGATATGACCTTCTGCAATACTTGTAGAGCCATCTCCTTCATAAATAATGACAATAAAATATTCTGCAAAGTCATAGCAACTAGGTTACAATTTATTATACCCAAACTTATAAATCTTGAACAAGGTGGTTTCACCCCAGGGGAAGAAGCTAAAGATAGCACAACTCTAATAATAAATCTGATACAGTACGAGTTGATTGGTCAATTCTAAAACTAACCCTCAAAAAATTAAATTTCACACATGATGATTAACGGAACTTTCACCTCTTCTTTTGACATTACAAAGAGAACTAGGCAGGGGTGACCCCTCTTACCAGTTCTCTTTATGCTCACAATAGAACTATTCTCACAACTAATTCAAAAAAAATCTGATATCAAAAGGGTTAATGGGGATGCATATACTCATAAAACAGCAGCATAAGCTGATGAAATGTTTTTTAATCGTAGCTAATCCTAAGAACTGTATTTATAAATTTATTTATACAGCTTATCTTAAAGTTCAGAGTTAATTTTACCAAATTAGAACTTCTCAATATTACTGTTTCTAAAACAGAATGACAAGTGATCAAAGACTTGATATTTACTCAATAGCCCACACAAATTTTGTTCTGAAAAACCCATCCTTTGCTTATACTCGAGTGTATAAAAAAATAAACCTAGTACTCACCCTCCGGTGCTCAATCCGGTGTCCTCTTCTGTCTGAAGCACGCTTTCAGGTTCCACCCATGCCAGCAGATGCACGTCTATGGGATCTGTCAGTGCACAAACTATGACACAACAGTATCACTGCCTGCTGACGTCAAAGTTTATGCACCAGCAGAAACACAAAGATGAAATAGACCTGAAGACACTTGAAGACACTTGAAGACAAAGCCCTTCTCCCACGCTTTACAAAGAAAGGTCTTCAAATGCTTGCAGATATAATTTAATTATTCAAACCAGATATCTGTTTCTTATATTGAAAGGGATTAGGTAGCGGCATAGTCGTCTCCTGGATAGACAAGCACTTTTTGCGAGACACAAGAACGTCACAGGTTCAACTGGCCGCAACCATAAAAATTATGGCAGCAGAAATATAGAACCAACAAAATAAATCCTAGGCTGTCTGGGCACTAACTAAACATCAAGCTTATGACTCACAGTTATTTTCCCGGGTACAGAGAGTCCTGAGTGTCATCACTGATTTCCCTTAATTAGCTCAGTACACCTGTAGACCAGTTATTGAGGACAACCAAAACCTAAATGAAGAGGAGTTTGCTAAGTACTGACATACATACTGGTTGCTTTCTAGAAACGATGTGAGGAACGTTGGGCAAATGTATACCCCCTCCACCACTTCTCCATACACTTTATAATAATATATACTATCTACAAAACTTTTCTTCTGTCCTGCTCTGAGCTGAGGCTTCTGCAGATTGTTTGGTAAATAGAAGGTCATAAAATGTAAATAGAGTTGGCAGGTCCTGTCTGTAGTGTCTGTTCTAGTATCTGCTGAGCTCTGCTGCTGGGGATGAGCTGCTCTGCACAGGGGCACAGTGCTTACTTCTCAATTAACGCCCCCTCCGGGCTGGAGTGTTTTTGCGCCCGTTTTTGCACCTGAATGAAAAAACACAAATTATGAATATTATTAGGCGCAGCAAAACATCTGGATTGGTAGGATAAATGAGAGAAACATGGTTATTTTTGCTGCGTGGCTAGTTTGGCGTTTATTTGCAAAAATGGCACAAAAACAGTGCACCAGTATGAAAAGGAGCAAAAACAACAGAAAAAATGAATGATACATCTGGCCCATTGTTTTTCAATGGATTTGTTGTTTTTATCTTATCTTACTAAAGTTCAATGTAGTTTTTTTTTTAAAAGTCCGAAAAAAATCACAAATGCTATACAGCACTGACCTGTTTAACTTCCCCTTTGTGTAAAAAATTTCTGGTTAAAAATAATTTTAAAAGTAAATTTTTGACAATGTTTGGCAATGTTATATGCATTAAAAACATTTGGGATCTATACTGCTTTATTTAAACTCATCAAAAGCTGTTCAAATTTTGACAAATGGACAAAACCGCTTACCATATATACTCGAGTATAAGCCTAGCTTTTCAGCACAAAAAATGTGCTTAAAATCCAAACCCGGCTTTTACTTGAGTAAAAAAAATATAGGTTTTACCAGGTTTTTGTTGTAAAATTAAGGGCCTCAGCTTATACTTGGTCGGCTTATACTCAAGTATATACAGTATTTGTAAAATGATTAGATTGTGAGCTCCATTGGGGACAAGGACTGATTTGGCAAGCTCTGTGTTGCACTGCATAATCTGTGTGCGCTATATAAATAAGGGGATTATTATTGATTATTATTAATCTAAAAAAAACCTGCCAGTGCACTTTTTTGGCTGCAATATGCAATAAGGGGGGACATTTATCGGATGGCTGACTGTTTTTTTGCTAAAAAATGTGCACATTTTTTAAAATTGCATCCTCCACACCAGGCATTGATGTTAGATTAATAGGCACAGATGCAATTTAACACAAGGAGGATCCACCTAAGACAAATTAGACTTATGCCCCTTTCACACTTGCGTTTTTTACACGGGTGTTAAGCACATGCTTTTGATGCACAGAACTTGCATTCCATAGTAATCAATGGGTTTTTTTCCAACTTGCTTTATTTTTCACACACACACTGCATTGTTTTTAACGCACATTTAAATCTCAGCATGCTCTACTTACAAGTGACACGCGTGAAAAACGCACCATACCAAGTCTATTGAGACTGCATAAAAAAAACAACTTGCATTGCACTTGCATGTGTCTCAGAGTGCAATGCATTTTCAATTGCCATAGAAAAAATAGAGCATAGTCCTGAGTCCTTCATGAGCGTTATCTGCTCATGAAAAATGCATTGAAAAAAAAATGTGGGTGTAAAACTGAGACACTGAAAACCTCTGACTTAAAACTGATTGAATTTTTATAAAAAATTTCAGTTGTTTTCATTGCTTTCCTTGATTGCACCCTGATCAGACTCTGACATAACGCAAGTGTAAAAGGAGACTTAGGCTGCATTCACTCGAACATCTGATTTCTCCAGTCCCGTATTTCTGTGCCACATGAGACCATATATACGTGACGTTTTCCATCCCTATGCAGCATGTATTAAACCCATATTTATACGTCCCCACAGACTTCTAAGGGTATACGGAACTGAAATACGGGAGAAAATAAGACATGCTCTATATTTTTAAATGATCCATATACGGTAAGGTATGGCGTAAACAACGGCAATGAAAAAAGATAAATCTCCCCCATATGTTTTTATGAGAAAATTAGTTGTATCGCCCAACTCAGATTGGACCAGTGTTCTGATACCTGGAGGCCCGGGAAACTTTCATCAATAAAAATATAAGAGCATTTGACTCGTATGAGAATGTCATATTTCATCATGATATACTAAGTGATTACTATGAATCCATGTCCCTTTTGTCCTTATTGAAGTCCTAAATATTTGTCTCGTTCTTTTTTCCTTTCCTTTTAGTGCATTAAAATGCACATTAACATTCCCTAATTTCCCCTCCTCATTGTCTATAAATCAATGCATTAAATTGTATTTTTTCTTCTTTGGAAATTCTATATTCAGGGGGTATATTTCCCCTTGCTTTTCTCCTTCACCATTTTTTTTAGTTCCCTTTAGCTGAAAAATGTAAAAAAAAAAAAAAAAAGGAAACTCACTTATGTGTTAACTCCTCTTTGCTTGCCCTTTGCGTTTAGACATCAGCCGGTGCAGGTCCGGAGTCTAAAGCAACGTTGTTAGACGTCACAGAAGTTTTCTGCTGCTCCCGTGCTAGTAGGGTGACTAGGTCTGGTTTAACCAGAGCTTCTGGGTTTTATCAGACCCGGTAAAATTCTGATCAGTCATAGGCTTTCATAGAAAACATGGTAAAAGAAAAAAAATTTTAAATTTAAAAAAAAAACTGAAAATGTCGGCCTCATCGACAACATACAAGGTAACAACACACATACACAAAAAATATATATCCATACAAAAACATTCACATGTCCCCATATAATAAAAAAAAGGCCAGTCTTCATTACAAAAAACATCGCCATAGTTACTCCGTTTATCCGACACTATACATGTGATAAATCAAAACGACCAAAACAAAATAGGGAATTCATTAATAACATTCATTTTGAGTTCATTTAAAGTACTATACATTACAAAAAAGCCTTTTTTACACCACAAACAAAACTAAGAATGAAAAGAAATCTTTAGACTTTAATTAGCTTTTAACTAGCTATATGTGTCCCGAAAAAACACTTAAAAAATTTTAAGATATCATGCAAAAAAAAATGTTATGGACCTTTAGGCCCACTCCACACTTGCGAGTGTGATGCAATGAACTTAGCATCACACTCGCAGTGTGTGCTGCCGAGATCTCCCAGCCCGAGCGCTGCAAACCGGGACTCAACTCAGCATGTCAGTTCACTTCCAGTTTTCAGCGTTCGGGGCGAGTTAATCGCATCACACGCGCAAGTGTGGAACGGGCCTAAACTTCCACAAACGAAAATTTGCTAAAAATTCCTGGTCGCAAGAGCCTTTTCAGGCCATGTCATTAAGTGGTTAAGGGGAAATTACTTAATATTGATCTGTACAGTGATGCAGAATATCACGTTCTATATTGATAAAGCATTATCATTATTTGACCTAATGCAGGAATGGTAGTTTTGGATTTTGTAATGTAAGGCTTGTGAACAGAAATGAGAAACAAAGCTTCAGGAAGGCTTCTGGGAGGAGCTAAAATGTTGAAGCCTGTGTAAATAAAAGTAACTTACTTTATTGCTACTTAATATTGTGTGGTGTGCTGGCACATTTTTATTTTAAGTAAGATAGATTCTAATTGTAAAATATAGAGAAATAAATGACATTTTTATGGAAGCATAATTTAGGTGATTTGGATTCTGCTAAACAAAAGTTGACCTGATTTGCTTCTGTTTGTCTTCCTTCAACCTTGACATTTTTTCTGTGCTGTCCTAATAACTACTTGCTTTATTAAAACAATAAAACGTGAGAAAAAAAAGAATAAAAAAAAAATAAACACCAAAACACATATTTAATATGTTAAATATTAGAATTTAATCTTATCCAGCCCCTTCTAACACTTATCTGTGTTTAGATGTAGCGGAAAGGAAATGATTTTGTTTTTTAGCTACCCTTAAGTGCTTTTCGGGAACAGAGCAAGCCACCTCCAGCAGCTGAGTTGATTTCAGGAGTCTGTATTAAATTATGCATGCACTTTTCCTCTCACATACAAGTTCTAACAAGAGCGTATCTCGTTACCACTCACCATGAAGACATCTGTTTTTTATGGGAAATTGAGAGCCATGATAGTATTTGTGGGAAAGCATGATTGACAGAGTTGCTTGTGATAAATGATTCCAATACTGGAATGTGAGATGAATATTGAGGTAGGACATTTTTATTTGTGCTAAAATTACAGGATTATAAAAATGTAGGACTTTTAGTTTTCATTTTTTTAAAAATTAAATATGAAGCTAATGCTGACAGAAATATCCTTACGAGAAAGAGATCCCTAGGCTCAAAGGGATTGTATTATGTTTCATTTTCATCCCTAATGCACACATTTTTGTGTTTGGTCAGAATCCCTACAGTGTGACTGTAGGGATTTCTTCTACCTTGTGTAAAAATGGGGCAACCACTTAAATGGATTATTCCCAAGATTCTTACAAATACTAAGGATAACAATATAACACATTTTATATTTCACTGTTTTTAACAAAAATACAGCATTTCACAGATATAATTTCAACCTGTCTCTATCAGTCCTGGTGTACACAATTTCTGTAAATCAGAAGCCTAGGGTTAGGACAGGTTCTCCTCTCTGCAGTGGCCCCTCCCCTTGCATTCCAAGACAAGCTAGCATACACAGACTTCCTGCCAGCAAACAGGGAGGAGAGTAAATCTGCAAAAAGGCAGATAAGGTTTTTATAGAGGGGAGGGAGGCACAGCAGAGCTGACAGTGTATGTTATGGCTCAGATAGAAAAACTGAGAATGTCATTGGGGCAGATTTATCAAGTGTCTGAAAGTCAGAATATTTCTAGTTGTCCATGGCAACCAATAACAGCTCCCCTTTAAAATATTCATGAGCACTGGAAAAATGAAGGCTGAGCTGTTATTGGTTGCAATGGCCAACTAGAAATATTCTGACTTTCAGGCAGCTTGATAAATCTGCCCCATTATGTCTTATTAGCATCTCATCATCTCTCATCTGTCTCATCTCTCTTTTTCTATGTGTCAAATACTAGTGAATGTTCAGAGGCTAATTGAAAGTGTATATAGACCTGGAACCTGATGATCTAACCACATTGTCAGCAAACAGCATGTCACAGCACTAGAGAGATCATAATGTGACTGCTTAGAGCAGTGATGGCAAACCTTTTAGAGACCAAGTGCCCAAACTACAACAAAGACCCGCTTATTTATCACAAAGTGCCAACACAGAAATTTAATTTATGATTTATACTCCCTCCTCTGTCACAGTTTTCATTGATACCAGCCCCTGAGGACACCAATAAAGCAGAAAATAGTCCCAGGTACAGCTGTCACTTTAAAATAGCTCTGTTCCCAGCAAGTCCTGGGCTGTCTGGGACTGCAGAAAGTTACCTGGAGTCATCTCTGGTGATGGCCTGAGTGCCCACAGAAAGGGCTCCGAGTGCCACCTCTGGCACCAGTGCCATAGGTTAGCCATCACTGGCTTAGAGAGTCCCCGCCCATACTCTGGAATTTTAGAATGACTAGCCTAGGCATTGCTTGCTGGAATGGCTGTTCAGTAGCCAATTCGGCAACATGTCTGGGTCGTGCGGGATGCACCTGAACCCAAATGGGTAGGGGTCCCCTCATCTCTAGTAGAGATGAGAAGCTCAGTTCCGCTCATCTCTAGCAGATATGAGAAGTTGGATAATTGCGAAGAAATAAATGTTTGAATAAGTTGAAAAAGTGGAAGTGTATTTAAGAAAAAGAGCAATGCTAGAAAGAGATGTAAACATATCTTAAAATAGCATAAAATCTACAGTCATTTAGTGATTTAACTGTCATAAAATTTCCAGAAATAACATTATAGTTAATTGTTCAAATAACTGATATAGCTGATTTAGGAAACTTTAGTAGTGATAAAGCATAATATATACGTTTTTACATTCATAAAGCTTAATGATCCTGAATAAACATAAAAATTATTTAAAATTACACAATAAATCAAGCAGCAGAGATGGAAGATGAAGAATGCCTTGCTAATGAAGGTAAATTAAATCTCCAAAAACAATGCAAGTTTTTTTGTTAATTCTCATAAATTAACCTGTTTATAAATATCATCAAACTGATAATCAGGGAAATACTATCTTATATGGCACTGCAAATCAGAAATTATTTTTTCATTATGTTCATTAACAGATTATAAAACTATGGCATGAAGCAGGTGTCTATTTTGTGTTATATGCCTTACAGGTGAAGGCTTCTTACAGTAAAAGCACAAAATTGTAGACAATGATCTATAAAACCTAGATAACAATTAAAAAATAAAAAAGTTAATACAGGATCGATTATTAACAGCCTTGAAAAAAAGGTCTTACTCAGCCTTGATTTGTATTATAACTGCATCAACAGTCTAATTAGTGAATGTATCACCTCGCATTGGAAGACAGTGGTGACACTTCACTTGCTGGTGCTTACTGCTCCAACCTATACTAAGAGGGCGAGGTGTTTTAGGCGTCTTATGCTTTTACTATATGCGCGCTTTTAAATTGGAATGTGTGAGTATATACAATAAATACTATTTCCTTTTTGAACCTGGCAATCTGCACTATCCTTTCGCATACCTCCTGATGTAGGATTGGGAACACGGTAACGAGACGAGGATTGTGTTTCAACCCACTAAAGGAGGACGATTGGCGATGCAAGGAGTCGGGGATATCTTTTATTTCCAGTCCATGAAGAGGTGGTGAGAGGCTCTAGCCATTTGACAAACAGTATAAGGAGTAGAGCACTAATTTTATATCTTTGAGGGTCCTACCAGGACCGCTATAGCTCACACCAAGATCCAGGTGTAAGGTATAGCATAAGCACCAGACCAGGGTGTCCCCGTCCCAGCACAATCCTCTTCCCTCCATGCCCTCTCCATGTCTGTTTCTTGTGAGGTTGTGTAGGGAGCTCTATGCCTGGCATTGAAAATGGCTTATGCTACAGAAAGCGGTCGTACATGCAATGAAAAATTCCCTATTGTAGTGTAAAGATTCAGTGACTTTGGGACCTTGAATAATGGAACATTTACTTTTGCTTGAACTGATGTAGGTCTAGAATTTCCTTCATCATCCCTGCAGAATACTATTGAAGGTCTTTAGGTTAATCTCGAGATTGGTTGCAACTGTATCAAAGAAGAATTTTGACCTAGTAGAATACTGCAAAAAGTAGGACCTTATCTTCCAAGAAGCAAGCCATTAACTAGATCTATAGAACATTTAAGTCTATAGTACATTTAGTACTTTCCAACTTTTCTCTGTATAGTTTAGAAAATACAAATTTTCATTAAAGTATGGTATGTATGACCATTGAAAGGGTTTATGTATTGTCATTTCACATCCAAAATGTCCAAACCTTTGTATGAAATTGAATATTCATCATCAAGTTTTCTCTCTCCACAACTGGTCAACAGCCACTTAAGATACAAAATGTTACAATATAGGAAATAAATGTTGACTCACAACTATATTTTTGTTGTGCTCCTGACACTGTGGTTTTCAATAAACATTGCCAATGTTTTTGGCAGCTACTGTTCTTTGCTAGGGTGTAACTAAGTACTGAATGCACATCCAATCCAACCACTCAATGTAAGGAATATCTAGTAATTGGTACCAGTACAGTCTGGACTTCTTAGTTTGAGGAAAAGATAATTATTTGTCACCATAGCAACAAATTCAATTGTTTTATCAGCTCATTCTGTCCAAAAGTAAATATCAGAAATAAACTTGAAATTCCTAACATATAAAGATACATTCTACATAATTTCTGTTCGCTATATTTGGGTCTACCATATGTTCTATTTGTAATCTCATGGTCACAGAAAAACAAAATGGTTTGTAGATTTAAATAAAGCTTGAAAGTAACAAAATTAGACAAATTGCCTTTTTTGGGAAAAAAGATCGGCATTAAATTCTAGAGATGGGTAAGTTGGTATGGATACTTTGTTCTTTGTAATTTGATGGTAATTTTCCAAGAATGTTTAATATGGCAACAGCAGATATGGATAAAAATAATCCAAAAACAAAAAGCATTTAAATGCTGCCATTTAAATAAATTTAAAAGCCAGAGGCATGTGCTCCTTTACCGGCGTTATGAACTTCTCAAAATTTAAATTCTGCCAAAATAGGCATGTGAAACTGTGAACCACAATGTTACACTGTGGGCTCAGATCCCCAAGCTTGGACTTCAGGTAGAAGATTGGGTTAGAATTCTGAATCATCCCCACAGGTTACACCAGTTATCAATGTTGGAACAGATGGCCCTCTAAATTCTGGTGGGTATTGGCAGCCAATGAATAAATGCATATTCTGGTATTGCCTGCGCGCCACTGACACCCATGATTGGCACCAGCACTCATCTCTAGATAATATGTTTATAACAATACATTATATATTTGAATTTCAAACTTTAACCACTAACAGTCATACCCTTCTTTATGTTACTAAACTATTGTCAGATTTTTGGCACTTCCTTTAGTTTTGTAACATCTGAAGAGTATCATCTATTGTTATATAGTTTTTGACAGCATTTTAAGCAATTTTTATTTTTTTACATTTACAAAATATCAAAAATCAATAAAATATATATATTTTGAAGACAATCTCAATCTCTAGATCAATTACTTATGAACACCGAAGAGGGAGAGAAAGGGATTTAGGTAAGCTTACAGGTGACACTCTAAAATAGGGACACCTGGGTGCGAACAAAATAGTATGTGTAGAACACATTGAAGAACACGGTGAGCAGCACAGAGACACCGGGGAGCAGCACAGAGACACCGGGGAGCAGCACAGAGACACCGGGGAGCAGCACAGAGACACCGGGGAGCAGCACAGAGACACCAGGGAGCAGCACAGAGACACCGGGAAGCAGCACATGGAGACACCGGGGAGCAGCACATGGAGACAACGGGGAGCAGCACATGGAGACACCAGGGAGCAGCACATGGAAACACCGGGGCAGTGCATGGAGACATCGGGGCAGCTCATGGACACATCGGGGCAGCACGGAGACATATGGGGCAGCACGGAGACACATCGGGGCAGCACATGGAGACACCGGGGAGCAGCACATGGAGACACCGGGGAGCAGCACATGGAGACACCGGGGAGCAGCACATGGAGACACCGGGGAGCAGCACATGGAGACATCGGGGCAGTGCATGGAGACATCGGGGCAGCGCATGGACACATCGGGCAGCACGGAGACACATCGGGGCAGCACGGAGACACATCGGGGCAGCACGGAGACACATCGGAGCAGCACATGGAGACACCGGGGAGCAGCACATGGAGACACCGGGGAGCAGCACATGGAGACACCGGGGAGCAGCACATGGAGACACCGGGGAGCAGCACATGGAGACACCGGGGAGCAGCACATGGAGACATCGGGGCAGTGCATGGAGACATCGGGGCAGCGCATGGACACATCGGGGCAGCACGGAGACACATCGGGGCAGCACGGAGACACATCAGGGCAGCACGGAGACACATCGGGGCAGCATATGGAGACATCAGGGCAGCACATGGAGACATCGGGGAAGCATGGAGACTTCAGTGGAAGAAGAGGAGCGTATCTCCCGACAAGTAAGCAAATATGCAGAACATCTGCAATCTATTCTTCACTGTGTTCTTCACTGCGTTTTTCACTTAAATGATCCTGTGTTCACTGTGTTCCCTGTTTTTATTCTATTCTTCACTGTTCTTCACATCTGCTAACTTGTCAGGAGATAATATACGTGCGGAACAGTGAAGAATAGATTGCAGATGTTTGCATACATCTGCTAACTTATCAGAAGACATTCTTTTTCAATTAAATAACACATTTTATTCCCGAACCATGGTCCCTTTGAAAAATGCTCGAGTCTCCCATTGACTTCAATGGGGCTCGTTATTCGAGACGAGCACTCGAGCATCAGGAAAAGTTTGTCTCGAATAACGAGCACTCGAGCATTTTAGTGCTCGCTCATCTCTACATATAACGCTATATCTCTAAAAAAAACATAGAAAATATATTTGGCCTTCCACTTGGAATTAGAATACAGGAATACAGCATATTGTCAGTTTATGTAGTCAGTTCATATTTTAAAATGATGTTGACTATTGAGAACAAAATTATAGCTCATTTAGGTTGCAAAAAGAGGACCTGTCACTACCCTACAGCTGCACACGAACATTTGCTGTCAGAATCCTCTGAATGGACTCTACTTGTTGAGTCCAGAGCTCCTGAGCCACACCCAGAGCTGCCTTGCAATATCTGACTGATTCCTGGAAAGGTAACTGGTCCATTATGGAGATAGTGTTGGCTGTGAAATAAATGGTGCAATGGCTAGCCAGTCAGCAGCTGGGGGAAGCATTTTTGGGCTGGATAAATGGCTTCTGCTGCGTTCTTTCAGGGTTATTCACTTCTTGCTTCTGACTGAGACCTGACTCTGTGAACCGCAATCTGAAACCGGAATCTTCCATAACTCGTGGTTGGTTCTCTTGTCGGTAACCCTGTGTCCTTCCAGCAGCCCTGTAACCCGGAACCTGGAAGCTGAACCCTGTTTCAGAACCTGCATCCTGTTTTTGTCTTGTACCCTAATTCTGTGCCTGTTCCCTGATATACTCATATGTCTTCAAATTTATCTGCCCTGGCAGAAACTATGAATATTTATATGAAACCCTGACATTTGTTTTATCTGTCTGCAAAACATGGATCTATCTTACGTTTCTGTGGTCAGTGTGTCTTCAGAATATGCATGTTAGTGTGGGGGCAGGATATTAGGTAATTTATCAATATACATCTATAAAAAGTTCCTCTCCTCTCTCTTGATATGTAAAGTGAAGCCTTCTGTCTTTTACGTAATCAGCCAGACATTCCTGTCCATAAAATGGCCACAGATGGAGGGTCATGTGATTTATAACTGGTGATTGTTCATGGACAGATAGAGATCACATGACCCTCCATCTGCAGCCATTTTATGATCGGAATGTCTGGCTGATGAGGTAAAACACAAGCCATAAAAGGTAGAAGAAAATCATTTAATAAATGAATATTGGTACATTTTCTAATACCCTGCCCCTATTCTTACACACACATTGCAAAAAACATGAGGTAAAGTGGCCAACCCCTTTAAGGCATTGTCCAGGACTGCTGTAATTTTTATCAACAGAATAAAATCTTTTACTTTAAAAATGCTGAAACAACAAAAAAATCCCAATTCTACTGGACAGTTCTTTGTGTAAGAAATACTGTGTAAATTATGTATACTCCTCCTCCCTCAAATATTCGAATTACTTGAATAAAGTAATACTAATAATAATTGGTTGCTTTGTATTATTTTAAAGATTTAGGGGATTACTCAGAGAGATGCAAAAATCCTGTTTTGGCTCGTCCACAGAAAAACTCCAATTTAATTAATTTCCCCTGTGGCGCATATGCTCTAAAATAATTATTTGGTTTACTTTGTGCCAGAGAGTCATGAAAAAATAAATGAACAACCTTTTTTTCCTGCAGAATTTTAATGGTAAAATATTTATAGGTTTATTTATGTATTGTTAGGAAATTAGACTATGTTAAAAGGATATCATCCTTTATAGAATATTTATTTAATATTAGAGATGTTTTATATAATTATTATTTTGTTAAAATAATAAAATATTGTATATTATATTTGTGCCTCTCAATGGCACAGTGACGCTAGAGAAGAAGAGCCTTTTCCAAAATGAACTCACAAAGCTGGAAACATGAACCTATCTAAAATCATCAGTTCACTGGAAATAAGGGCCTAGCCCCAACAACTTTGTATACAATATTTGAAAATTGTATCTGCATTCAAGGAGGTAGCTGTTTCCATAGACCTTCAAAGTTCAAAAGGGATTATACACATGTATACACATCTACCAGCTGAAAATGGCCATTGCAAGTTGTAACCGAAGGCTTGTCCAAGACCCTGTACCATGGGTAACATGAAGTATTTGTCAATTAAAACATGTTTGTAAAGTCCCTGAAATCCAGTCCTTGCACTGATGTATAACAGTTTCAGTAACTTCTTTTTGAGAGATTCCATGGTCTACCGATTTGTGTCAAAGCCGTTTTTACCTTAATACTCTTACCCTTACCAGCTATTCAATGAACATCTGAAAATAGTCTATTACGTTAAATATAAATTATGAGTATATGAAATGTTAAAAATGTACTAAAATGCCATGTACACCAGTAGGCTCTCATTCTCTTTCTTGTAAACGTGTACATTTTAAATCTACTGGGTGTTCGTGAGGGTGAGTTTTACTTGGAGAAAATTGAGATCCTACAGTTGTAAAAATATGTGAAGAAATTAGCAGAAACAAATTAAAATACTGTTATAAATCAAACAGTATTTCAGAGAGTAGGACTCTCAAAAGAGACAATGGGAGTCCTACTTGCCCCTCTCTTCTTGCTTAAAAAAATCGGTTCAAAATCATAAAGCTCTATATATCATGTCCTTAGCTTGGATAAAACTGAATAAATCACCTGATAGATGATTTATAGAAAAGGAAACAGAAAACAAGGGCACCTCATACGGCTGTATGACCATAAAGAGCGAGATATATCGTATAGGAAATGTGCTCACCTGGCAAGGTGAGATGATTTGATTTTATGGTTGCTGCGTCTTTCCCTGTGCTGGTGGTAAGGAAGTAGCTGGAGTACAGAGTACAGCAATAAATGGTTATAACTCAGGGTTGGATAGGAGTGTGGCAACACATTTTGACACTAAAACATGAATCTTCATCAGGCCCAGGAAGGATAGCTTAAAGGTGTGTTTTCACATAGACAAAATTCTTAAATATACTTAAGGGTTATAAAAAAACACACATTCTCTTTTAGAATGTTATTAACAAAAATACAGCAGTTCACAGATATAATTCCATCTTGTCTCTATCAGTCCTGGTGTTTTTATTTTGATCGTCCCTTAATATGACCATAAACTCCTGACTATGGTAGACAGATTCCTCTGGCATGAATAATTTGTCTTGTACTGAAAGAGAAGGGGCAGGAGGCAGAGGGCGCTAGAGACAGTGGCACTTCCTGTCTAGCAGTAGCGAGCAGCAGGGACAGCAGCAACTCTGCAGACAAGATAAGTTCTTGATCTGAGGGGTTGACTTAGCAGAGCTGATTGTGTGCTTTCTTGATCAGGTGAGGTAACAAAGCTGAGTGTGTCATTGTGCTTTCAATCCATCTCATGATTCCAATCTCTCTCATATCTCTTTTTCTGTTTCTGATCATCTTTAGAAGCTAAATAAAAGTGTAGATAAACCCTGTACCATGATAATATCAATACATTGTCAGCTCACAGCATCTCTTAGCACCAAAAAATCATGCAGTGTCTTCTCAGCTACTGCCTGCCCACACTGCTGAATTTTACACTATCACTGAATGATAGGACCACAAATAGCAATAAAACTGAATAAAATTGCAAATTAAAAGGGTTAAAATGATCTTTATTGTATAAACATCAGTATGGGATTCATATTTGAGAAAGTTCTTCATGAGCAAACCCCTTGTAGCAGCAACAGGTTTATTTGTAGCATGCCGCAGAACATGGCAAAACACTCAATAAAACCTTACAGTTTTGTCATCTCTCAAACCTGCTTTTTTACAACTACTGGTAAAGTTCTTATTAAGTATTTATTAAGAACTTCTTAACCAACACTGCATTTTGTCTATTACCCAATATAAGGATCCATTATAGTAACTACAGGCAGTTGAATTTGAAGTTGAATTTGTATGTAACTCTTTCTGTCCCTGTGACAATTTCTGCTGTAATAGGAACAAGGATTATCAATAAAACTTTATTACAGACACCTTACAGCTGATCATTGCAGCCTGGGACTAAAGCAAAGCTTCCAGGAAGCTTCACCAGAGGTCACAGTGAGCAGAGAGGTCCGTCTGTAACTAGGGGTCATCTGTAAGTCTGGTGTCCTTAAGTCGGAGGCCCTCTGCACAATATAGTTATAATTATACAAAGAAGAAAACCAAGCCTGCACAGTGGAGAAAAACCTCAATAGAGGGGGTACAGAACCTCCATGGAAACTGGCAAGATCTTTCAGTAGTAAAGTTGAAAAAAATGTAGGCAGCACTCCAAAAATCCAAAATTACAAAGGGATTCCAAAGTGGCAATGTTTCGGTGTGAACCACCTTCATCAAGTAATTATTATATATATATATATCTTATATACTCGAGTATAAGCCTAGTTTTTCAGCACAAAAAATGAACTGAAAACCCCAAACTCGGCTTATACTTGAGTAAAAAAAAAAAATAAAAACTCACCTTTCCGGCGGCCCCCGTAGATCCATCTGGTAGCGCGGCAGGTCTGTGCGACGTCAGCCGCAGCAATGGTATTGTTGTACTGCACTACCGGGGGGGGGGATATATACACTGGAGCAGGGCCTGTCAGGCTGCATACACTGGGGCAGGGCCTGTCAGGCTATATACACTGGGGCAGGCTGTGACCAATGCATTTCCCATCCTCGGCTTATACTCGAGTCAATAGGTTTTCCCAGTTTTTTTGTGGCTTATACTCGGGTCGGGTTATACTCGAGTATATACGGTATATATGTATATATATATATATATATATATATATATATATATATATATATATATACGGTATATATATATATATATATATTTATATACCGTATACACTCACCGGCCACTTTATTAGGTACACCATGCTAGTAACGGTTTGGACCCCCTTTTGCCTTCAGAACTGACTCAATTCTTCGTGGCATAGATTCAACAAGGTGCTGGAAGCATTCCTCAGAGATTTTGGTCCATATTGACATGATAGCATCACACAGTTGCCGCAGATTTGTCGGCTGCACATCCATGATGCGAATCTCCCGTTCCACCACATCCCAAAGATGCTCTATTGGATTGAGATCTGGTGACTGTGGAGGCCATTTGAGTACAGTGAACTCATTGTCATGTTCAAGAAACCAGTCTGAGATGATTCCAGCTTTATGACATGGCGCATTATCCTGCTGAAAGTAGCCATCAGATGTTGGGTACATTGTGGTCATAAAGGGATGGAATTGGTCAGCAACAATACTCAGGTAGGCTGTGGCGTTGCAACGATGCTCAATTGGTACCAAGGGGCCCAAAGAGTGCCAAGAAAATATTCCCCACACCATGACACCACCACCACCAGCCTGAACCGTTGATACAAGGCAGGATGGATCCATGCTTTCATGTTGTTGACGCCAAATTCTGACCCTACCATCCGAATGTCGCAGCAGAAATTGAGACTCATCAGACCAGGCAACGTTTTTCCAATCTTCTACTGTCCAATTTCGATGAGCTTGTGCTAATTGTAGCCTCAGTTTCCTGTTCTTAGCTGAAAGGAGTGGCACCCAGTGTGGTCTTCTGCTGCTGTAGCCCATCTGCCTCAAAGTTCGACGTACTGTGCGTTCAGAGATGCTCTTCTGCCTACCTTGGTTGTAACGGGTGGCGATTTGAGTCACTGTTGCCTTTTTATTAGCTCGAACCAATTTGCCCATTCTCCTCTGACCTCTGGCATCAACAAGGCATTTCTGCCCACAGAACTGCCGCTCACTGGATGTTTTTTCTTTTTTGGACCATTCTCTGTAAACCCTAGAGATGGTTGTGCGTGAAAATCCCAGTAGATCAGCAGTTTCTGAAATACTCAGACCAGTCCTTCTGGCACCAACAACCATGCCACGTACAAAGGCACTCAAATCACCTTTCTTCCCCATACTGATGCTCGGTTTGAACTGCAGGAGATTGTCTTGACCATGTCAACATGCCTAAATGCACTGAGTTGCCGCCATGTGATTGGCTGTTAGAAATTAAGTGTTAACGAGCAGTTGGACAGGTGTACCTAATAAAGTGGCCGGTGAGTGTATATATACCGTATATATATATATATATATATATATATATATATATATATGTATATATAGTAATATTATGTGTATAATACAATATGTATAATATAGCATAATGCTTTTTATTATCACTATGTTCTGGCAGTGTTCTCTCCCTTGTCTCGTTATATGTGAGATACAATAAAGAAAACATTACAAAATTTGCAAGGTGTAAGCGCTAGTACAAATAGCCAATGCAGTTTGATTGTTATTGCCACCTGGATGAAGCTGCAAATTACAGAAGAAAGCGTTGCTCTAGACAGTGGTTAATGTTAAACAGGATTCTAACGCTTTAAGTAAAACAATAGCTCTTGATATTAGTTTGCCATCAAGTTAAATGAGCAAACAGTTCTTAATGAATCTGGTCCTTGATTCTTTAGAAGCCTCAACCCTACTTTCTTCAAAGGATGTGGATATTGGCCTATAGTACGGATCATTTAACATGCTTTGCTTACAATGTGAGGAGCAAAAAGATCTTCTCCTTCTTAATTGGATTTTATAATGATGTTCTTGAGTTGAGTGGATAGAATGTGCTTATTAGGCAAGGCTTTAAGTGTTCAGTGAAGTGCCCTGCACCCTCATTACCAATAATCCTCTATTGACCTGTTCTTAACAGTAGTATGTAATTGTAATATTGATATGCTTTCAAGGTGTGCTAGTCACTCATGGCATTGTCTATTTCATGTACAAAGAGAATGTGTAGTATTTTCACAACCTTGCAATATTAGGCAATGACCCTTAAGCAATCGGTCATTGTTTTTAGTTATAGTCCAAGGAAAAGCAATGTGGTGAGTATTATTGAGTCTAAAAAATCCCTAAATGTCTTCTTTTTAATTTGGTCACATTATTCATTTCCCATGGGCAGTTTTAAAGTGTAACTTAACCTTTAGTTTGGCAGAAATCAATAGTCCATTATGTCTACATTAAAGAATGACACTAGTTTTGAGTATAATGTGACATTCATCGGGAGTCTGCAGCCTGTATCTTTAGCTTTCCAGTCCTCCTAAAGCTGCTGTGTGGAGAACTAGCTGCTCTGACTCCCCTCTGCAGAGAGCATCTATGTAAATCTGTGCAAAGTCAGTAGTGGCACTAGCTTTTGTGGGACCAAGCAATGGGAGTGACTCAGTCATCCGGTGGTGCATACAACAACAAGAGTAAAACACCATCCATTGGGGTGCACAGTGAGTAGTAGAAAATCTAGGAAGCTAAGAAGAAAAGATGGTATTCTCTGACATTGGGGTCAATCTTCACTATATTGAGAGGCTTCTAACAATACAGAAAGGTTGCATGCCACAGCTAGCCGACGGGCAGTTTTGCAAAGAAAGTGCATTCTCAAACCTCTGACATCAATCAGAGGCTTGAAAAAGTGCTTTGCATGTGAAAAGGCCGGTCACCTAGCCATGGTGTGCAACCTTCCTGTAATGCTAGTATCCTCTCAATATCGTGAAGATTGATTGGTTAAAGTGAAGATTGACCTCAATGTCAGAGAGTGCGGTCTTTTCTTTTTGGATTACAGCTTTACAATGTGCAATCAGGAATCACATGGTGAATTAACAATAACATAAATAGCTGTTGAGATGTAAGATAAAATGGTTTTCTGGATAATTTTGACCTTAAAGCTTGACTCTTGTTTAGATGTTTTAATTTCTACCTGTGTCCATGTAATAACAATTCTGGAGCAGTTTTTACCGTATATACTCGAGTATAAGCCGACCCGAGTATAAGCCGAGGCCCCTAATTTTACCACAAAAAAATGGGAAAATATATTGACTCGAGTATAAGCCGGGGGTGGGAAATGCATTGGTCACAGCCTCCCCAGTATATAGCCTGCCAGCCCCTGCCCCAGTGTATATAGCCTGCCAGCCCCTGCCCCAGTGTATGTAGCCTGCCAGCCCCTGCCCCAGTGTATATAGCCTGCCAGCCCCTGCCCCAGTGTATATAGCCTGATAGGCCCTGCCCCAGTGTATATAGCCTGCCAGCCCCTGCCCCAGTGTATATAGCCTGTCAGCCCCTGCCCCAGTGTATATAGCCTGCCAGCCCCTGCCCCAGTGTATATAGCCTGATAGGCGGCCCTGCCCCAGTGTATATAACCCCCCCCCCCCCCATTGTGCAGCACAACAATACCATTGCAGCGGATGGATCGCACAGAAGATCTACGGGGGCCGCCGGAAAGGTGAGTTTTGATTTATTTTTTGACTCGAGTATAAGCCGAGTTTGGGTTTTTCAGCACATTTTTTCTGCTGAAAAACTAGGCTTATACTCGAGTATATAAGGTAATTGTATATTATGCCCTTCCTTTGTTATTTTTTGGAATGCTTTCAAAATAATTCTAAGTGTTACCATCTTCCTATTTCCTAATATTCCTGTCTCCTTTGTGGGTTTGGTTCAATGACCAATTAAACTGTCTGATAAAAAAGAATGGTTATAGACATCTTTCTGTCTCTACATTGAAATAAAGCTACATATGTATGTTTAACGCAGAGTTGGCAGTGATAGTTTTTAGCCAAAAGTGATAGCTTTGTTTCACGATGTAGAAAAAGATAGAAGGAAAAGATGCTTTAGTTGTTAGATCTGTTGGGTAAAAGCTAATGTGCTTCCTTTAACTTTACAAAGTCCATAGAGGCTTTTATTTAGGAATTGTTTACAAATATTTTATATTTTTATGTAATTTAGCTCCAAATTCCTTTTTTATTAACTGTAAACTAACCTTGCTTTTTTCCACTGTATTTTAAACTAGTAATCACAAGTGGATACTGAAGAGTATAAGATGAAAATAAACTGCAGATATCCCTCGTAGAGTGGACTTCTTATGCAAGGGCTATGGATAGATTCCAGTCAATGCTGCATTCATGTGTTATGAATGTTTGTATTGCTTTAGACAGTAATCGTCTTTACATTTAGAATGGATTAAAAGTGCTTACAAGAAATATTCCAGTCTTGGTACAGTTTTCTTTGAACTTAATCATGTCTGAAGTTCAATTTATTTACCATTTGTGCCTTGCTTATCTCATTAGAACAACATAATATTGTAAATTATGTAGTATGTTTTCTATGTTATTAGCTCACCAATGATATAAGAGGTCAAGCAAATGCTTGATGAAGTGTTTAACAACTGGTAATGGCTTCTGTCATGCTGTAGAATTAAGGCTACAAAGATGTATTTCTTCAAATTTTAATCATTAATTTCATGGTTTGCCTATATAGAAAGTAAAATATTTGCTAATTTTGTAAAAGTCTTTACCTTTCTACTGATGCCAGCAAAAAACTGTCTAGTCTGACATAAGAATGCATTTTTTTTTGCTCTATTTTCTGCAACATGTATGCCAAAATCATGTCACATTTTTGTTTGTTGAACAAGTTATGAAAGTGTCTAATGCACACAAATTGTAATTCTGCTGTACAGGCGGTCCCCTACTTAAGGACACCCAACTTACAGACAACCCATAGTTACAGACAGACCCATCTGACCTCTGGTGAAGCTTTCTGAATGCTTTGCTATAGTCCCAGACTGCAATGATCAGCTGTAAGGTGTCTGTATTGAAGCTTTATTGATAATCCATGGTCCCATTACAGCAAAAAATGTTTAAACTCCAATTGTCACTGGGGCCAAAAATTTTTTTTGTCTTGATCTACAATTAGAAAATATACAGTTTCGACTTACATACAAATTCAACTTAAGAACAAACCTCCGGACCCTATCTTGTACGTAACCCGGGGACTGTCTGTATTGGAACAGATAGGATAGGTAGGCTAGACACAGACATACCCTTTCTGCGCCCAAGTAAAAACAGAAGCAAAAACAGGACAAAACATTGAAGAATAGTCTACATACGCAGGTCAAAACCAAGAAGTGCAGAAGAAATGCAGTAAAAAAAATCATCAGACAAAAGGATGGTAAGAAAGCAGGCAAAGGATCAAAAAATCCAAAATACTGAAGTCCAGAAAATGCTAGTAAGCTATTAGGAAGTGGGCAGACAAACCTCATACGAGATATCAGAGTTCCAGTCCAGAAAGTGATTGGAACAGGCATCTGTCCACCATAGTTAGCTTATAAAAGATATAAAAGAAAAAAAGAAAAAGAGATTGCTCTCCCATAGAGTAGTTAGTCTGTAACACACAAACAGCCTACATGTGTCCCGGGACCCAAAGGGTGTGTGTTTACCTGATAAAGGCTAGAGATTAACCTGTAGTGAGTAGTAGCAGCACACAGTCATATAGTGCAGACAATGTATCCAGTGAAAAAATGTTTCAAAGAAAAAATATAAATGGACTAATAGGTGCCACAAATATGTAGAAAATGGTTTATTAATTCTTAGTAGCCTTAGTATGCCTAACCCGCTTCTACTGGAGAAGAGGGAGGTCGTCCCTCCAAACGCATTATCCCTTTTTTTTAAGCTACTAAGAATTAATAAACCATTTTCTATATATTTGTGCCGCCTATTAGTCAATTTTTACTTTTTCTATGAAACATCAAAGTTAGCTTAACTGTCTGTAGCCCAGAACAGGAGAGAAATGGGTGTGATGGAAATCATCTAAGACAGCCATTTTTTGAATAAGGTAGAGTTCAGGGTAGTGTGGGACAGAATGCAAAAATACAACTAAGTATAAAATTACAGTCAGCGATGCATCTTGTGCCATACTTCACAGGCAGAGGATGATGCTGAAGCCCATATAGGTGCAGATGTAATGTACAGTATATAGTATATGAAATTTACTGTGTCTGTAAACATGTTCCAGTATTTGAGTACAGGTTTAGTTAAGAGGTATACCTACGGAAAGCATTAATTAAAAAAAACCATTATATTAAAATAAAGGAAAGCTGAATAAAAAAACAGTACAGTTACAGTAGGTCCAAGACAAAACCTTCTATAAATGGTGATATGTTTCACTAAGTAGTGTGCTTTTATAACCACTTTGCTCTGTGTAGTGTTTACCTAATTCATGACTAGGCACAGGCCTCATGATAAATTGTACGTCACCACAATTGTCTCCAGTGGTGGACTGGAGTCAATTGCAGCATGCAAACTGCATGCTGTCCTGAAAGATTATAAATCCAACAGAGCTTGATGGGTAAACCTTTTTCCCAACCATCATCACTCCCACTTTTGGGAAGCAGCAATGGTTGAAGAAATAATCCATTTGTGCATGTCTTTAAGGACATATGAAGAAGAGAAATACAAAAAATTGTTGTTTATGCCTTTTCGGCACTCATAAATGCCACCGATAGCTACCCTGATTTTTAAAATAAACATTCAATTCTAACAACTACTATATATACTAGCGTATAAGCCAAAAATGTGCTGAAAACCCCCACTTTGGCTTATTCGCACCTTCCGACACTCCCCAATGCTCCCTGATGCTCCTCTTCCCTTGTATCAGAGCTGGCAGAGACATGTCCATGTGCTCTGCCCGCCGATGCACACAGTGACGTCATCAGTGTTGACACAGCTGTCAGAAGGGGGGCTGCAAAGAATTTCATTAATGGGACTGCAGAGAATGTTATATTGGGGGGCTGCAGGGCATTTTGTTAGGGGGATTGCAGAGCATTACACTATTTGGGGGACTGCAGGACATTTCATTATTTGGTAGACTGAACAGCATTTTATTAATAAGGGGGCTGCAGGGCATTTCAATGGGGGGTTTGCAGAGCTTTTTATTAATGGGGGACTGCAGAGCATTTCATTAATAGGGGGCTGCAGGGCAATTCATTAATAGGGAGGTTGCAGGGCATTTCATTATTTGGGGGCTGCAGGACATTTCATTATTTGGGAGTTACATCAGGCATTTCACTGCTAAGGGGCTGCAGCAGGGCATTTCATTACTTGGGGAGGCTGTGGCCAATGCATTTCCCACCCTAGGCTTATACTTAAGTCAATACGTTTTCACAGTTATTTGTGGTAAATTTAGGGGCTCTAGCTTATACTCCATATACTATACAATATTTTAAATTTACCTTTGTTTCTATATAGGAATTTTAGTGCATATTGTTTTTTTCTATTGTATTTTGCTAACCTGTAAATAAGGCATACTTGGTTTCCCCCTTCCATCTATTTAGCTCTTTCTGCTGTATGTAGAAATAAGTAGTCCTCTTGGGAAAACTTTAATTGCATCCAGTGAATTTCACAGCAAACAGCATTAAAAGGTAATACATATTCTGGAAGCCTTCTCCCTCCGTATTTTATATTGCTTGCTAAGTATTAGAGTAAATGAAGTTGGTTGAATTTGTGTCAGCAGAAGATGGTGTATAATAACATTTTTCACTTTTTTGACCGTTATAAGTAGACATTGAGTTATGATGATTTACTGAGAAAACCACAAAAAATACTAAGTAAGCCGCAAATGCTGCATGAGCGTAATTGCTGTTTTTTTCCAGTCTCTCATATCTTACTCTCTTACTTTGAAAATGAATTTTATTTCTTAATTCTTCTTTCACAACATTTATTTATTTAAATTGATTGTATCCAGGCTAGAAACCGCCATGCTGTGTAGTAAATCACAGCTTCATGTTGTACGGCTGCAGTCTAGAATGTTCCGTTATGACCTACCTGATAGCTCCAGTCTGAAGAGTACTGCCATAAATGACTCCTGAAAGGGTATAGTTTTTAGGTGCTATCCATCTACAGGCATCGGATGACTAAAGGAAGGCATATGTAATGTCTACTGCACTCTTCTTACTCTCCATATGCAGAACTTCAAGTTATTGTCACTTTAACGTCAGACTTCAATTCAGTGAATCTACATATACTATTTGTTTGGAACTTTTGGAACTGAACCACCAGTAGGGTGTTATGGATCAATGGTCTATGCCCCCCAAAAAACTTATCATAATGCTACTGAAGAAGGGCAGAAGTGACAAATGGAACCAGCCAAGGTGAAAAACGTCAGGAACTTGGACCCAAGATAATTTGCCCTTCCCCTATTTGGAAACATAGAAATGTATCCATGCCACCCATCAGCTGTAATTTAGCTGGACAATTTAAACAGATCCAATTTTTAATGGTCACTACATTGGTGCTGTCATAAATGACCACTGCTTAACCAAAGCAGCATTTGTGATATTTAAGCTATTATTTAGGCAATTCAATGTCCATTTTATAAGTGCTGCTTATATTTTAAAAAAGGAAAAGTTTTGCATTCAGCTAAAAGTTTAGTAAGCGGTATTTTGTGTTCTGTGTTCTGACAATGTGTTGTATATCATGTTCTCTTTCCACATAAATGAACTTCCTCTGCAGGCCTTGTACAAGGATACTCACAAAAGCAATCACTAAGAAGTTAGAAGGAAATGAAATAGGATTACTTTGTTTTCATGGCACATACTATACTACGTGTTCAGAATTTATAGGAACCGGACCAGAGAACCTATTTTCTTTTGGCAATTTGTAGAACTTACCATGTAAAAATTCTAATTAAAATTCATTATATTAAAATAATGAATGGTAAAAGTGCTGAAATACAGTTTATAACAGATGTGAATTATTTGCATGAAAATATAGTGATAGCATAGAAATGGCTTTTTAAGTAGATCCATCTACATGGACTTCCAGCACACAAATAACAAGACCATAGACAACATAGTGACACTTTGAGCTGAGTTTAGCTCTGTTTGCTCCACTTAACTTTACTGCTTACTTCATATAATAAGCAAAAGGGAAAGTTTTCATGAGCCACTGAAGGGCTTGTGAACCTTAAAAAAATACTGTAAATAATGATCACTTTATATAAAGGGTGGGCCATTGATATGGATAAACCTAATTAAAATGGGAATGGTTGGTGATATCAACTTCCTGTTTGTGGCACATTAGCATGTGGGAGGGGCAGACTAGTATGTGGAGGTCGGCCATTTTGTATCTAACTTTTTTTCCACTGGGAAGAGGGTCATGTAACACATCAAACTTGAGAAAAACATGAAAAACAATGGTGTGCTTGGTTTTAATGTTACTTTATTTTTTCATGAGTTATTTACAAGTTGATGACCATTACAAAATGTGTTCAAAGTGCTGCTGTGTTGGATTATCAATGCAACCCTCTTCTACCACTCTTGACACATGGACAGCAACACCGAAGAAAAAATGCTGTTTTTTAGATGCTGCACATCTCGTATCTTCACAGAATAGACAATAGCCTTCAGCTGACCGTAAAAGTTCGAGCATTCCTACATGAAGAGTTCCCTAAAAATGGATTGGTTTTCATTGGCCAGTTGAATGGCCACCAAGGTCTCCCAAATTGAACCCCTTAGACTTTAGTCTTTGGGGTCCTCTGAAGTAAGTTGTCTATGCTGTGAAGATACAAGATGTTCGGCATCTGCAAAATTTGAATACTGGATGTCTGTGCTAACTTTTCTTCTGCTGTGCTGCTTTCAGTGGGTGAAGAGTGGTAGAAGAGGGTTGAATTGACAATCCATCACAATGCGCAGCACTTTGAACACATTTTATAAGTTGTCAGAAAACTTGTAAATAAATCATGAAAGACTAAAGTTATGTTAAAACTAAGAACACCATTTTTTTCTTGTGAAAAATAAGTCAGTAAGTTGATGTGTTACATGACTCTCTTTCCATTGGAAAAAAAAGTAGATCCAAAATGGCAAACTTCAAAATGCCTGTCATGGTCGACACCCATGTTGTAAAGTCCCCCCCTCCCATATACTAATGTGCCACAAACAGCAGGTTGATATTACCAACCATTATTTAGGTGTATTTATATGTAAAATTGAAAAAAAATTAAATAGCCATATAACTGAGGTATTTCCGTAATTGGGAATTTACGTACTCATGGCGACCTGTAGAATAAAAGTAATATATTATTTTTATGGTATGGTGAACGGCTAAAAAAAAAAGGAAAAGAATTTTATCAAAATTTGATTTTCATTTCCTCCATCAACAAAAAGTTAATAAAATCTTATCAAGTAGCTATAGATGCCCAAAAATTATGTACCAGAAAAGTGAATCTCATCTGGCAAAAAAATAAGCCCCTTTATGTCCATATTAATAAAAAGAGAAAAAAATAGAGTCTGTACAAGTTGACAATTGAAATCTGCTCTGAATGGTGCTCATTTCATTCTATGGCTGCCCATGTGCCCAAACAGCAGTTTACGACCACACATGGGGTATCGGCAAATTGGATATCAAACTTTATGGAGCCTTTTTGTCATTTAATCCATTGTGAATGTTGCTTTTGTGCCCATAATAAGTGTATTGCCCTAAAATATTACAATTTGGAGACCCCACCTCCATTTTGTTATCAACACTAAAGGGTAAACAAATTATTTTTCGTACATTGAGGGTGTAATTTTCATAATGGAGTAATCACAGTCAATTGAAAGTTGGTCAGGTCCCTGTAAATATTTGTCAAAAAAATTTAATATTATCAAAATTTTTGAAATAATTTGAAGTACAATGTGTCACAAGAAAACAATCTAAGAATCCCCTGGATATGTTAAAGCGTTCCAAAGCTATAACCACTTTGTGTCACTAGTGACACATAGGGGCAGATTTACTTACCCAGTCTATTCGCGATCCAGCGGCGCGTTCTCTGCACTGGATTCGGTCCGGCCGGGATTCATTAAGGCAGTTCCTCCAACGTTCACCAGGTGGCGCTGCTGCGCTGAAGTTCCCCGGAATGCACTGGAGTACACCGAGCCAGGCTGAGTGAAGGTACGTGCAAGCTCCGCAACACATTTTTTTTTTAAATGCGTCAGTTTTTCCGAATCCGTTGGATTTTCGTTCGGCCACGCCCCCGATTTAAGTCTCGTGCATGCATGGCATAGTGTGAAAAATGGGGCTGTGTCCTTGAGGCCAAAATAGGCAGAGTCCTGAAGGGATTAAAGGGACTCCAGTTTTTGTAGTCACTTTCAGCCTGACATCATTAAGATGTCTTTATCTTGGGCTATATATCAGCTAGACCCCTGCTTCTGGTGTCATTGTAAAGAAGGGTATCTCGTCTTTTAGTATGGATTTAGAAATGCAAGATTTTATTTCTGTGGGCTAATCTACCAATGCAGATACAGTAGTCACTTAATCAAAGAGAAAATGATGACTACTATTTTTAGGTTTACATATAAGATTATCTGCTGTTAAGATAAAATGAGTAACACACTGAACTCCTAAAATACGCCATCCTGTACCGATTGGAAAAACTCCAGACTTCTTGAACATATGCCAAGATGAGTAAACATACAGCTCTGTACGTAAAGAAATGTAAACATAGACTTGTATTAATTAGAATAACATGGAAAAAGAGTTGAAACTACTGTAAAATATTCTTTATCATTGTCATTTGAGATCACAATTGCCTTTTATACTTTCATGCACTGACACTAGAAGTTAATTTCTATACATGTATTTCTTGGATAACTGCCCCAACATAAGACTGAATTTATCTTATTGGCATGAACTTTCTCTCAGATGTTAAAATAAACTTATATTTCCATGTCAAAACAAAACAGGTCATACAAAGATTAATATACATTAACCAAGTACAAGATGTAGAGTTTAAAGCAGGAACATGTTACAAAGCTACAATAAATAAATTCTCTGGGGAAAATTTAAAACATATTTACTACTTAGTGTCAACGTCTAGGTACAGTAAGTTTCTACCATGACAATATTTTGGTGCATTTACATAATGTTTGGCCCAATTTTGGTTATGCCCCTTTGCAATTAAGCCATGCCCCTTAACTTAACCATATAACTGCCAAAATGATCTAAATCCTTTGATAAATCGTTTGCAAAACAGTCAAGTTTTGGGGTCTTTTGGGAAAATTTTTAGTTGTAAACAGATCAATATACCCCTATATGCAAAAACAATTCTTATAATTTTATGTTAATATTAACCCTTTACCGACTTTTGACATAATAGTACTGCATGGCGGAGATGCGTTCCTGCAATATGCAGTACTATTACGTCACACTGAACGGAGTCAGCGAAGTAAAAATGTCTAATTTCAAAAAGTGGTTGAGTTCCTTATATTGTTGTGAAATAGGAAAAGCCAGGTTTTAAGCATTACCTGAAAATGGCCAGCACCAATTAACGGTGCGCTGGCCCTTTAATTCTTCTGAAGCCAAGGAGATGGGAAAATGTGTGCACGGTCGCCAGATGGGAGGTAGGAACGGGGACAGATAAGCGACTGCAGCAGAGTGCTGGGGCTCACGGAGGATCTTGGGTGAGCTCGCGACCCGTGACGTGGGTCCCAGAAGCACCTGTGACACACTTATAGTAATACATGTCAGATTTGAAAAAATGGGCCTTGCCAGGAATGTGAAAAGGGGCTTAGTCGGTAAGGGGTTACAGAAAATCAGTAATTTCTCGTGATATGTTTGTTTAATTAATAATTTTCTTCTGTTCTCTGTATTCAGAGTCATTGAAAGGGTTATTTACTGGTGCTATTCACACTTGGACAGTGTAAGAATGAAAGAGAGGAAAAACAACTAACCAAAACACCCAGTTGGCAATTGTGCAGATACAGGCGGTCCCCTACTTAAGAACACATGACTTACAGATGACCCCTAGTTAAAGACCGACCCCTTTGCCCACTGTGACCCCTGGTGAAGCTCTATGGATGCTTTACTATAGTCCCAGGCTGCAATGATCAGCTGTAAAGTTTTGTAATGAAGCTTTATTGATAGTCTTTGGTCCAATCACAGCAATAAATTTTGAAACTCAACTTATGAACAAACCTATGGAACCTATCTTGTACATAACCTGGGGTTGTCTGTATATATATTTTTTCTGGAAATAAGAAATAAAGATTAAAACAGGGAGGAGACTATCAACACTGTTGCAAAGTAAAACATTGCACATTTAGAGGAGACAGTTTTGTGTCAGTAGGTCTGAAGATGGATGATAAATCTGGGATAGATTGTCTATTTGTAATTTGTGTCATCTATTAGTTTTCTATTTCATGCCAAAAGTTTTGGAAAATTTAAGAAATGTGGCTCATTGAAGAGTTCCTGGCACAAACTACAACAGTTTAATAAATCCCCCAGTTTTAAGAAAAGATTCTCAAATTATTTACTTAATAAGAATTATCAAGAATTATTGACTTAAACAGGTCACCTTATCTTTAAATACTGATATTTGAGTTTTTTGTAATAGGTTTTGTAGCACACTGCAGTGTGACTAGATTCAGGTTAAAGACTGCTAGCTAATGTCTGGCTCGTTCAACACTATTGGTTTGTTCATTATACAAACATGTTTACCTTCTGTGTCAACCATACTTTGTCATGGATTGTAAGATCTTGTGAGCATGATCCTCATTTTTATTACTTCATCTGCCGAAACATAGCTGCAATGGGTGAAAAAAGACATCACTATTTTGCTATATTTTTTGGAATACTGCTCTAAAATTTCCTGGTAGATGGCTGTGCTGATGTTGTTCTTGATAAAACACAGTGGACCTAGACCAGCAGATGATATGTCTCCCCAAACTATCACTGATTGTGGAAACTTCACAGTAGACTTCAAAGCAGTTTGGAGATAAGTGGAGAGGTATAATCTAAACTTCTGGAGGTCTAGTTTGAAGTTTACATAATCTGTGATGGTTTGGGGAGCCATGTCATCTGATGGTCTAGGTCCACTGTGTTTTATCAAGACCAAAGTCAGAGAAGCCATCTACCAGGAATCTTTATAGCACTTCATGCTCTTTAGTGATGAAATTTTCATTTCCCAGCTGGACTGGAAACCGGTCCCCACTGCCTGACTAATAACTACAGTATCACTGTGCTTGATTGACCAACAAACTCGCCTGACCTTAACCCCATGAAGAATTTATTGGGTATTGTTAATAGGAAGATGAAAGGCACCAGACCCAACAATGCAGACCAGCGGAAGGCTGCTATCAAAGCACCCTGGAGTTCCATAATATCCCTGTAGTGCCATCAGCTGATCCCTTCCATGCCATGCCACATTGATGCTGTCACATATTTAAGATCTTATCACCATTGATACGTAACTAGTATTCAAGTCTTGATTAATTCTAATGACCATGGCCTAAAACACCAACAATAGGAAACTTAAAAAGGGAGCCAGTGGATGCTGTAAGCAGGTGAACAATGCGCTTGGCTACATGACCGCAAAGTGAGAACATGACCCAGTTGCAGTTCCCACAAAGTCAGATTCATGATTTGTGATGTCAGTTCTTCAACTTTTTTTGGTGCCTCTTTAACATGAATCATGTGACACATTTCTGTCAGACTTTGCATGTTTAATGTGGTGCACTATCTATCTGTGCACTGGAACGCCCATCTACAAAATTTGTGATGCTTGAAGAATAATGCAGCTTCAACACAAAAGGGTCGTGTGCAACACATATATGGCACAGACACTTCTTAAATACATGTGCAAGCAGTTTGCAGATGAAAAGTCCCACAGAAAACTGGCATAAGGAGCTTGGTAAATATGTCGCAATGACTTTTGGGATTTCCTTAGCTGTAAGCTATAATCATCAACATTAATATAAATAAACACTTGAAAAAGTTCACTCTGTAATGACTCTATAACATATGACTTTTACTTTTTTAACTGAATTACTGAAAAAAAATACTTTTTTTCTGATATTCTAATTTATTGAGAAGCACTTGTATGAAGAGAACTCATAGGCTAAACTCTCTTCACACATTCCTTCTGTTTCCTGCATAATGTATCAAACATGCATCTCTGACACGCGTGGTCAGTGCTGTTCATCATCAGCGGCCATGACATCTGGGAAACTTCACAGCCTTTCATTTGTTATAGTTTCTGTGTGATAGTAGCAATCAGACTCTATAGAGTTCACTTGACCTAGGGCAGTGATGGCGAACCTTTTAGGGACTGAGTGCCGAAACTACAAGCAAATGCCACATATTTTTCTTACAAAGTTCCAAATGCCAATTTAAAGTAACACACAGGTTTCAAACATATTGGCGTCTTGAGTATACCAATACAGTAGCAAGAAGGATACATTCAGACTATTATTGTAGTTTCCCTCTAAGGTCCCCTTAACAGGATGAATGACATGTCCGGAGAAGGGTCTACAATGATAATCCAGCTCTGTCCACACCTCATGCATTTCAAATCAATGATCCCCATATTAGTAAATAGTATCTGAATAGTCATTTTTTGCCATTTTGCAACACATAAAAGTTTTAATAAAAACTGATCAAAAGGTCATACAGTCCCCAAATTGGTAGCAATGAAAATGTCAGCTTGTCACAGAAAAAAGACACCTTACACAGGTCTATACACTAAAGTTGTAAGAATATGGTAAAACAATGACATTTTTGTGGAAAAGATCCTAATTTTTTAAATGTATTAAAACATAAGAAAACCTATATAAACTTGGTATCTCAGTGATTGTACTAACCCCAAGAATAAACATTAGGTGTCATTTAGAGTACACAGTGAAAGCTGTAAAAACAGAGCCCACAAGAAAAGTGCAAATACATTTCCTTGTCAATTTCCCTAGATTTGGAGTTTGTCCAGCTTCCCAGTAGACAGCATGGACATTAAATACCGTCACAAGAAACTACAATTTGTTATGGATAAAAAACCCTTAAACATCTCTGTTCATAGGAAAATAAAAAAAATTGTATTGTGGGAGTGAAAAATGCTAACCCAAAAATCTAAAGTGGGATGTGTCCTTAAGATATAAAAATACAAATTTTGTGTTATAGTATTATTTCATTTTTAATACCACTGCCTGTATGCTCTTTAATAATAATATGTGGTGCTGTGTAATAAAATATTGCAGTCATATGCACTTGAACTCAGAAAAAACAGAAAAATACATTAAGACAATGTAGAAAAAAGTGCATCGAATATCTCTGAGCAATGAATGAATTTCTGTTTGTTGTTTGCAGGTATGGGAAAATTGTATCGACTAAGGCAATCCTGGACAAAAACACAAATCAATGCAAAGGTATGTAAAAGGATTTCTTTGAAAGCGCTGGGTTCCTACTACTTGAATGAACAACAATCTGTTCCGGATTAAGTTGTGCTGATTATAGAAATGTAAAACTGTTCAGCATGTTATATCTCCAGGGTTTAGCAGGGTATTTCTTGGCATGTGACCAATGTGCTTTGCATAGAAAGCTCTACGGCTTTTTGCATGTGAGTTTTATTTTTTCCTGTACTTTTGCTTCGGGGTAGGTATTGGATACAAGTGGTAAACTGGATTTTTTTTGCAGTTTAGATGCTCTATATGTATATATTGTATTTGTATCAAATTGCTTTCCTTTTTATCGGTGGGAAAGGTTGTGTGGGGCTTCCCCATTTACTTCCTGTCTGTACTACTTCACTAAAGAAACATCAGCTTTATTGTAAACATTTTGAGATTATACCTCAAATAATAACACACATCTTGTGGCAAAAGTGCAGGAGTGAAGCTGATACAGTGATTTGTGTTTACAGTTGTTTTTAGTCTGTTAGTCTATTATGAAGTAGCACTATGGAATGAAAAGCAGAACCAGCACTACTGAAGGCTCTATGGACCCTGCAGTCATTTGTTGGGGCTAATCAGACCAAGTACAGATCCAAGTATAGACATTTGCCCCCACAGGGGGTAATTTTCCCTGTGGCTGTGGCTCCTATAGGTGCCCCAATTACTGTGAAAAACATGTAAATAAAAACTATGAAAATCTCCTCCAATGGTCTTTTACTACCTCATGGGGGGCAGGTAAAATAAAAAACACACACATAAAATATTAATAAAATTATTAAGCAAACATGAATATTAATCATAAAAATTTTAAAAATCCCATTTAAAAAATGTTGCTAATTTTTCAAACACCAATAGTAATAATGTCTTTTCATACAACCTTACTATATTTTACATAACATTACATATATTAATTTGCTGTCATAGTAAGACTTCACAGAATAAAAAACTAAACTTTTAAAAAGAATCCTGCAAACAGCAGTTTACAATCTATAAGGGCGTAGAGTACATGCATGAGGAAAAAGCGTTTGTTATGTGGCCGGACCATCTATTATACTGAATAGAAAAGTACACATAGTTAGATGATCCAACCAAAAGATACTATCCGTCTCTGTACTGTACATACCTCCTCAGAGTTCATGTGAAGTGTAGAAGGTAGTTAGCAATGTAAAATGCATAATAATTAAAATGTTCGTTTAGTTATCAAAAACAAGTAACACGCATAAGTACATTATCCCATCACAAAATATAAAACACCCCTTATAACAGTGCATCATGTCTTTTCTGAATCCTGTCTTCCACCACAGGAAAAATAAGATATGTAGGTTTTTAATCTGAAAACATTATTTCATAGTTTGAAAGGGCTACCTAAAATAACCTCGGTATAAGGAGAAATATCATTTCCAGCACTGACCTTTGTTTTGCAGAGAGCATTTTGCATTGTACATATAAATTTGATATAATAAAATGTGAGGCGTAGGAATAGATTGCATGGTGTTGTTCCAGATGCATACAGTAATAGGTGGAGTGCTTGATCTGGCGGCAGTTCCTAAGTTACTTTCATATCTTTGGGCGCTGACAGAATGAATAATCTATGCCTACTGGATAGGGAATAGAAGGAAGTTAAAATGCCAAACATATAGGCACATTTCAGTGAATGTGAATTACTATCATCTACATCTGTCCCCACTGACTGGTTAATTATGTGCATGCAGGTTTACTTGCAGTTGAATGAATACTTATTGCCATCTATATTCCATCCTGATCTTCCATTGTGTATCATAAAGCAAACGGAGCAGCCGGAGAATCATTATATTTGTCAAACAAAATATGCTGCAAGTATCATATATTTACTGTTCAATCTTCAGGTCTGGGTCATCCATCCATGTCGAAGTGCCTCTGTGAGCCTTGCTGAATAATGGAACCTGGTTTGTTTGCAGAATGGTCAGCTTGAAGCTTTCAACTTAAAAACAGGAAGAAAAACAGCGTTTTTTTTAAAAAGTGCTGTCCGCTACAGTTATTTTTCCAACTGTATGAATGTAAAGATGTAGAACCGGTTAATATGTCTAGATGATTTATTAGTTAGACATGATAACTTAGTTTGTAGTGTTAGGTGATGTATGGGACAACCCCTTAGGGGAGTTAATTAAATAAGTTAACGCACCTTAGGTCATGTGAACCAATGCTACATCTATATACTGTATAAAATTTGATTTGACTACTTACCCATTCAATTTGCAGATTTTAACACTTTTTATAAAGCCAGCAACCAGTTACATCAGCACTCAATTTTTTTTTCAGTGCTGCCTGAGTCTTAGCACTAGTAGTATGGAAAGTTGCTTTGAGTAATAAAGTTCGTAAGTCTAGCAGCTTCCCGTAAAGGGGTTTTATGCTACTGGGAACCATGTTTCACTGATGCCATTTTACCATACATTAAATCTTTTCTGCCTGGCCATATTGCCTCTGTTCTTCCTTCCCAAATCCATTGCCTGCATGCCAATATGACCAAACTACACCTGCTTGACCTTGACTTTGTCCATGATTGTCCCTTCAGTTCTGTGCACCTGCATTACTTGACCCATTTGGTTCAGCTTCAACAGAGCACATATTATTCCTAGAGTTAATGACTTAGAGATGAAAAGGTTCAACTCACACAACAACCTAGTCATATCCAATCAGTGGGTCAGGGAGTCTTCACTGTAACCAATAGGAGGAGATGCTTTACTTTAAACGCATTGTCTACAAGTCCAGGATCAACTTTTGTTTACCATGGGCCCTAAGGATGCATGAATAAAAAAGTGCATGCTTATCCAGTGTCAGACTGGGATATAATGAGCCTACCAGAGCTAATGATCTTGAGGGCCCAGTTCCTGAGGAAGTTCCGGTTCGGTTGAATTTGTCCAAACTCAAACTTAAAAAATTGTGCTTGGTGCCCGAACCTCCACTGTTCGCAGGTGTTACCACTGTAAATGACGCTAATGGCAACCATTTTCAGAGGGATCCCTGCTCCCCGTGACATCATTGGCAGTGCCAATTCTTCCACAAAATGGTGGCACACCACAATGATTTAAGTGTCATAGACATTTAAGTAGTTAACACCAGGGATCGGTGCCAACATGGATCACAGTTTTTACTGATGGGGAAGTTGAGCTAAACACATATCCAAACCTCAACTTCTGAATAAAGTTCTGGTTCAGATTCATGGACCTGAAACCACAGTAGCAACCTAAACTTTAGAAATAAGATCCGCATAACCATAGCCAAGAATACAGTCATTATACTTAAAATCAGCTTAGGTAAAAACTTTCGAGCTGCTACATAAAGCTAAATAAAATGGGTTTTTTTGGACATGTATCTATAAATGCAACTTTTTACAAGCCTTTTTGCAGTTTCTAGAGTTGTACTTTTACAATACGCTGTATAACTGTTTTATTTCTTGTTTGCTGTATTAGATGAATCAATACTGTAGTCTAGTCAGGGAATTCAGATAATTTTATGTCTGGGCTATCCGTGAAGATTCTTTTACAGTCTGCAATCTGTCAGATACATACTTTGCACTAATTCACTTATCTGGGCTTCTACCAAACTCTTGATAACTTTTCCAGTCATCCTAGAAAGTAAAGATCTCAGTGAAGCTTCTGTAATTCTGTAGTCTTAGAACATATTTCAGTGTCTCTCTGCTCAGCTCCCTGGCTGAGGTGGCTCCCTGAATGACAAAGTTACAACAGTCTCGCCCAGGGCCGTAAATATTGATTTCAAATTACCCTCACATCTTTCATGTTAAAGTATTGGCTAAATCATTGCAAAATAAGATATTTTACTCGAATTCCCTTGCAGACAGTGTTCACTGAAATATGATTTGGGAAGTAAAACAATTCCCATGGAGTCCTATACGGTAGTTCATATTCTTATGTGAGGGAATATTACTCAACCATTTTGTGTTAATAAAACTACACTCGGCACAGGAATTTTACATTACAACCGAGAAGTCCTCTTCTCACAACATGCTTTATGGAAGAAATAAAATGTATTTGCCCTCAGGTCTGAATGAAAACAGATATTTTGATTTCTTTTGTATCCTGACTGTCACACACTGTCTGCTGCTAGATTTAACTATTTTTAAAATAATGTGTAAAGATGCATCAAAGCTGATGAGGCGACTTTCCAGTCAATTATTTTGGAATGGCTGTAGTTGTTGACAAATATCCTCATTTTACCACTAATAACACCCTAATCATAAGTTTGTAACATGACAGGATTGATATTGATGATGTATCTTTTCATAAGCGATAATCATTATTCTGACTAGTCGAGAGCCAGTATCATCATTTACAATGGGGCTCATTTACTAAGGGTCCGCAGATCGCACTATCGTCGGATATTCCAACGGTTTCCGTTTCGATCCACATTTAGGGTTTTATGGCGCACGCGATCATATTGTGTCCCAATCGCGCCGGCTTTCATGCGAAACAAATTGGGGGTGGGGCATCAGATGTTGCGACGGATGCGGACAAAGCATGGAATTTAACTTTAAATTTGTGTCGCAAGATCAGGCACTTACATACACCGGGAAGAAGAAGGTGAACTCCGGCGGACCTGATCGGGGAAGCGACAGATGCAGGATATCGAGCACGCGCTCATAGTGAATCGTGGCAGCTGTGCATTCTTACCGGGGAACACACCTTGAGGATCGTGCCCCAATGTGTCTCTGCTTTTTATATATAGTTTTGCGGCTATAAAATAAATACACAAAATTAAAATACTGATAACTAAATTGTACAGCATTTTGATACACTAGGATATTTTATATAAACTCCATCTCCTTCACATTTGCTGTTGCAGGAAATTTAATATTGGAATAGATAAACTCACAACATACAGTATACTTGATATGGATAAAAAAGTAGAAAGGGCTATTCAACTACTGTATTTTTTCGATTATAATGCACACATTTTAGCAAGAAAAAGTCTTACTAAAAAGTGCCTGCGTCTTATAAACAAAGGTTAGGAGGAACAAGCACTTCTAGACCCAGTTGACTGCTGTCTTGGACATCAGGTGAAACCCTGACAGAGCACTTCACCCAATCTCTTAAAGAGCAGAGCCTTCTCCTGGTTTGCTAGACATGCATAAAGAAGGACAAGAACCTAGAGTGATGTCAGAAGCATGTGACCATATGCTTCATCACTGTAAGGTCCGTAAACCCTTCCATGCTGCCGTTTGGGACACTGTTCCAAGGATGGGAGGAAAAGTTTTCCATACTGAGGCTGTTGGCATGCATGCAGTTCTGAAAGGGCATAAATTGTTACCAGATACCTCAACCATCAATTCCTAGTTTTTTAATAAGGAAAATGTTAACTGCCAGATCCTTTACCCCATCTTCTTCTGTTGACCTTCTTTATTGTTATTTGTATGTCCTGACTGCTGTGATAAGCTTATAATATGAAATGTTTGATGATGAAGACAGACATAAAGCTAACTTAAATGGACTTCGAGCCAGAGACCCCGAGACATTGACAATGGTGTTAATATATTGTCCAATCAGCCCCACATAGCAATCCTCTATATCCTTCCACCTTTCTTTCTCTAACTATCCTTCACTCAAATAGCTAACATTATGCAGATTATTTAGCATTGAGTAGCATGTGGAAGGTATCTAATCGGTAGAAACAGATATAACTGAAATTGTCTATTGATTAGGTTTGTCTACAGATAACATTTGCACATGTAACCCTAAGTCTAGAGCACTTGCAATATCTGATCTTTATACTCTCATCTATACATCAAACAGCACATTGAAGTTATAAATAACCATCCATTGTAAACCAAAGCAATAGATATCACATAATCAAATAATATCAAATAATGTAAAATATATGCATACACTGATTTTCATTGGGCTTAGCAGTTTAATATATTTGGAGAGTTCTTTATATATATATATATATATATATATATATATATATACACACAAATAGAAAGTCCAGGCAGCACACGTTGCAATTAAACAGCTGTGGGTGCAGGCTACATGGAGCCGGGTCAAAGCTCCTCCATAAATAAAAAATAGAAAATAAGCAGCACTCCAGGTGCCCAAGTTGAAGAAAGAAGTGGTCCTTTTTATTTCATGTGCAGCAGTAGCGACGTTAGATATATATACTCCAGTATGAGCCGACACGAGTATAAGCCGAGGCACTTAATTTTAACACAAAAAGCTGGGAAAACCTGTTGACTCAAGTATAAGCTGAGGGTGGGAAATGCATTGGTCACAGCCTCCACAATATATATCCATCATCCCCTTAGTATAAAGCCAGAAGCCCCCAGCGCCTGCCCCCTTGTATATAGCCAGAAGCCCCCCTGCCCAAAGTATATATCTAGCAGCCCCCTTGTATATAGCCAGCCAGTGCACCCTAGCATACAGCCAGTGCCTACCCTCCGCCATTGCCATTAACAAAATGCTCATACCAGGGACACCAGACTAGACATGGAATGAAATACAAAAGGAGTAACTGGGAAGGATGGAGGACCTTGTTCTTTAAATCCAGGAGGGGGGCAAGTGACTATACCTAAGCAACTCTAATTCAAAGTGGTGGTGGACCAATACGAGTCCCAGGGAGTCCTTAAATTGGATTTAACAACCTTATTCTGCAGCACTGTTTCCATAGTATGAAGCTCTTATATTGTGCACTGTTGATCATAGACTCTGTACAATAGATGTTATAATTAAAACATATAGTACCCAACTTGAAAGTCAAATGCAGTTTGATACTGGTTCTGTAAACCATGCCCACTGACATTCAGGTGTGTGCCCCCTCTGGCAGGATCTGCTCTTTTTTGCTTCTTGTGCCCTAGTTAAAAATAAAGGCTTTTAAAATTATGCAAATTAGCCTGAAGGGCTCCAGGCTCAATTGGTGTTAATGAAGCCTGGAGCCCCTCAGACTGATTTGTATTATTTTTAAAACTTTTTTTTTTTCTTAAAAGAATAATAATTCATCCTGGTGGTAGATGTCCTTTAAAGCAGCAGTATTAAAGCTTTTAGTCATTTCCAGAGGAGCTACCTCTGATACACAACATTTTTAATTTGCAATACTCTACCTCTTATATCTCTCATCTTGTTTTAATGTTTGTTCTTTTGTCAAAGGATATTGAATTGCATTATCATTCTTGGGTCTGCATAAATCAGATGTTTCATTGCATGCCATTGTGGTCAGTGCAATGTAAAATGAGCTGGATAATACTGGAAATAGGATGACAGGACAGATAGTAATGACCACAAGAACATTTCTACTGGGTTAGTGAGGATAGCAGGAAATGACAATGACCTTTGTAATCCTGTTTGTTTCCCAAAGCTAGGCTGAATGGTAATTGGAATCACCCCAAACAACACATATTATATTCAATTATTATTCATTCACAGCCATTAAAAAGACAGAAGGCAGATAAGAATTCAGGAAACACAGCATTTCATAGCATTCATTTAGGCTAAATTGCCACCTTTTTGTAGAAAATACAGTTTGAAGTGATATGCAAATCAGCTACTTGGTGTCCATCTGGCCCATAACTTCTGTTTTGGGGAAAATATTATATGAGGGGTTTGTTAGCTATCCTGGAGTATCTTACTGTACATAACTTCATGACATGGGTTCATGAGGGATTGGTCCTGTCAGACTAATCTGACCGGCTTTTACGAGGAGAAAAGTTGTAGTCTGGACCTGGGGGAGGCTGTGGATGTTGTGTATCTGGACTTTGCCAAGGCATTTGATACAATGCCACGGTTGGTACATAAAATGAGACTCCTGGGACTAGGGAGAAAATTAAGGGGTATCATTGATGGCACATTCTCAAACTGGGTTGAAGTTACCAGTGGAGTGCCACAGAGGTCAGTATTGGGGCCACTTTTTTATATTTACATCAATGACCTTATTGAGGGTTTACACAGTCAAGTTTCAATATTTTCATATGATACTAAGCAATGTAAAATAATAAATACAGAGGACAGTATGCAGGAAGCTGCATGAATGGGAAGAGACATTGTTGATGAGGTTTAATAAAAATAAATGTATAGTTATGCACTTGGGCCATGGAAACAAAAAGTACAATTATGTTCCAAACAGTAAAATACTTAGGTAAAACTGCAGCTGAAAAAGACATGAGGGTATTGGTGGATGGTAAACTTAATTTTATGACAGATTACATAAATAAACAGCTGTATGGTGTACAAATAACTGAACCGGCAGTACAAGAATCTCTCAAAATATTTTTTTATACCTAGGGCTGTGTGTGCCAGGACAATGGGGCATCCTCTACATCTAGAAGAGAGATGGTTCTATCATTGCCAAAGACAGGGATTCTATACTGTAAGAGCAGTGAGACTATGGAACTCTCTGCCGCTGAAGGTTGTTATGGCAAATTCTTTTTACATTTTCAAGAGTGGCCTGAATGCCTTTCTGGAGAGTAAATATCATGTGTTATGTGGAAAAAACATATTTTTAATTCTTAAATGTTGAACTTGATGGACCTACGTCTTTTTCCAACCCTATATACTATGATAATATTCCGTCTTGGAATCCTGTGCTAGTTGTTGCTGGGTATATTTACCCTTTTTGGTAGGAAACTCTATTTAAGGCTTTTTAGGTATAATTTTAATTTCAGATGTATTTTACTATGAACAGGAGGATTTTAGTTTAGTTTCCTATTTCCTCTTCTGTCTTCTCCTTTTGTTGTCTCTACATCCTTTGAAGGCACACAGTTGTAATTCTAAATTTGCATAGTTGTACTTTTAAATGCACATGACATTATTTTGCCTTTTATACAAGTAAAAGCAATTAACTATGCATATAAAACAGAAAAATTAAATAAGATTCATATTAGCATCATTAGCATATTGCAACTAGCAGACAAGGAAAGTTTTAATTAGTTAAGGAGGTGGCCCCAAAGTGTTAGCAAGTAATTTATACAACATGAGGAATTAAAACATAAAACATTTTTGCAAAATAATGGTATTGTGCTTGAAAATTTACACATGTTGTTCATGTACATAGGCTTGTGCTTGTTACAATATAAAGGCAAAATGATCTATTTTCATAATTGAGTATTGCTGATACACTGAGTATACATATACTCTGGGTGCTGAAGATGTTTTCCGGGGGAAAATATTGATTACATATCCATAGAATAGATCTTTAATATCAGATAGGGCTTTAATATTAGTGATTGAATCATCAGAGATTCAATGTAACTGAAGCTTTTCAGAATTTCTCCAAAGATTTGCTAAGGGTCTGAAATTATTCAGTTCAAAACAATATTGCTCCAATTGTCCTGGAAATTGGTATAAATCACATAGTCCTCTTAAAAACTGATTTTTTATGAAAAACTTTTCATTCATTTGTAGCATCTTTTTTCTCTTTGCCATTGCCATTTTAAGAGATGCACCAGATGCAAATCAGAAAAGATCAGCTTTGATTTGATTCATTAAAAATCACAGATTCATACGGTTCAACAAATAGATTGGCACATCTCTATTTAAGCAAAGATAATTGGTGAAGTTACAAGACATCCAATGATGGATCAATGCTATATATTTTAAACCGTCATTTAAGTTATTTTTTTATTTTGTGGGGGTGGGGGAGTGTTGTGATCATTTTCATAATACATCATTATCATACATCATTCAGAAATTTTGCTTAGTTTGTAAATAAACAGAAAGCAGTATGTCCCTTAGCTACAGCAGATCTGCCTACAAAATCTGCCCCTCTCTCTTCTCCTCTTTGTTACACAGCTGTGAGTTTCAACCCTTTCTGCTCTCTCCCAATAATTTTCAAAAATCATGCTCCCTTCTCCCAGCTGTTTAACCAAACATAGGGATATTAGATTTGAGCTGTACATGCTGGAATACAGATATCAATGGAAGGGAGTAACTTGTTTCTTTTACAAACTAAGCAAAATGTGTTAATAAAGTATTTCAGAAAAATGTTCACCATATTCACCTGCTCACAATATAAAAAAATAAAAATGGCAATTACACTTTAAAGGATTGGATAGCAAAGACATATTCACATTCCAGGTCTTGGTGCCTCAATCCCCTTTTTGGCCAGGGTTCCATAGCAGATGCATCTGAACTTAAGTAACCATAGCTCTCATAGCTCTCATGATAAAAAGTCAATGCTTTAAATGCAAGAATAACATTCTACAAACATATTTATACAACATAAAGAATAGTAAAGAGTTTTGGAAGATCTTTGTTCTTTCAGAGCTGGTTGTCCAACATAGCCCGCACATCTCAGGTTATGTTAAACCAAGAGGAGATAAAAAGAAAAACATTTCTGTATAAGGAAAAGAATTCCTGGTAGATTATATGGGGAAGCAAAAAACTGAAAGCATAAAGAAAAGAGGAGAAGATGAGGGACAAAGTCAGGTAAATGTGTATTATACAAGCAAAGGGAGCAACAAAGGGGGGCCTCCCTGCAAGGGAAATAACCCTGAGAAAAAGTGAGGTTGAGATGTATCAATATCTACTGTGTGTGTGGCTCTTCTTTAAATAGACATCAATGTTCCTGCAGATATAAAACACACATATCATGTCAGTCTCTCTCCCTGCAGTATTGCTTTGCAGTATTGTATTTCTTTAGCGCTGCTATTACATTTTTTTATCCTCTTTTCATGGTTTACCTCAAATCCATTGTAGTAGCTAAGTACAGCTTTTGACCTACTTATTTTCAGCTAACCCAAGCCTCATACAGCGTTCGGCAGGTACTACCTTCCTTTGCTGTTAAAAATCGCTTTCATGTCCCTGTAGCACAGACTGTTAAGGGGCTCAAGGCCAAGGAAAATAAAAACAGCTCAGAATTTTGAAGAGAGATAAAAACGACTTATGTATGTGAATCTCTTCCTCACAACATAATATTCAATGGCTGCAAATATTGCTCATTTATACACTGATTTTTATGAGTTAAACAACCAATATTTCGGAGCTGTATACTATTGGGTAATGGACATGATAATTCAGCGGGCAGTGTTGATGTCACTTAACGACTATGCGAATCACAAATGAGAAGTGCGACATATTATAGTCATTGGAACGAAACAGAAAAGTTTATCTCATTGCTTGTTATGTGTCAGTAAAGATCACGGCAGCTACGGCTGAAACGCAATGAGCTTCATAATATACAATTACAATTATATGTGGCACTTACGAGCGATTTCAATCAGGGCTCGTAGCACAGACTTTGAGGCTTAATCTATGTAATTATGAAAGTAAATATAACCACTAAATTCATAAAATCATGTTAACTTTTTTGTGTGCATTTGAATATTTACAGTACTGTACACACCATGAAAAGACCACCTACTTAACAGGACCACCCAAGATTTTATTTTTACTTTGCATTTACACCAACTAGCTCACCCTTTTATAAATAATGGCAGCTCTGGTATAGGTAACAGCTAAAACTGCTGATCATGCCTTGCACATGTATACCGTATTTATTTAATTTGAATGTAAAAAAAATCTTTATTTTCATATTCAAAAAATAAAATCAGTCAATCATAATGGACAGCATGGTGGCTCAGTGTATAGCACTGCAACCTTGCCACGCTGGGGCCCTTGGTTCAAGTCCCATCCAGGTCAACATCTGCAAAGAGTTTGTATGTTCCCTCTGTGTTTGCATGGGTTTCCTCTGGGTCCTCCGGTTTCCTCCCACACTCCAAAACATACTGGTAGGTTGATTAGATTGTGAGCCCCATTGGGGACAGGGACTGATTTGGCAAGTTCTGTGTTGTGTTTTGGAATATAAGTTGGCACTGTATAAATAAAGGAATTATTATTATTACTCATCATACAGAATAAAATCCCTATTCCTTACCTAAACAGCGCTCCCCCGGTGCCTGGTGATGGGATATGGAAGGAAAAATTATAATATTAACTCTTTAAGGATGCAACCATTTTGTAGCTTAAGGCTCAGCCCCATTTTTTGGATTCTGACATGTGTTGCTTTATATGGTTATAAGTTTTGAACACTGTTACTTATCAAAACGATTCTGAGATTGTTTTTTCCTTACACGTTGTACTTCATTTCAGTGATAAATGTTGGCTGATAAGTTTTGCGTTTATTTACAAAAAAAGAATCATCGTGTTTTCAGACAGATAGATTTACCACCTAAATAAGTTGCTGAATAACACTTACCATATGTCTACTTTTCATTTTCATAATTTTTGAAATGTCTGGATAGATTATTTTGATGTTACATGGCTTAAAAATCGAATATCGATTTTCCGTATTTTCAGTATTGACTATTTTAGGGATAAATACTGTTTTGAATGAAATTTTAAATATTTAGCATTAAAACCACCCTACATAATCAACCCATTTTCAAATATGTACCCCACAAACTATCAGAAACTGTTTTTAGGAAGATTGTTAACCCCTTAAGATTTTCATAGTAATTGAAACAAAATGGAGGTGAAATTTAGAATGGTCAAATTTTGTCGGTTATACCTTAATTTAGACCCAAAATGTACACATTTCCAAAAGATAAAAAAAGAAAACCCATCTTAAAATTTGTTATGCAATTTCTCCTGAGTACAGAGACCCCCACATGTGGCTGTTACTTGTTTTATGAGCGCACAGTGAGGCGCAGGAGGGAAGGTGGGTCCTGCAGCTGCCAGATAGTTTTCATATTGGTCCCTTTTATAGCTATAAAATTTTCATTTTTTTGTTATTGGGACCATGTGACGGCATTTTTTTTTGTGGGATAATATGCTTTTTCCAGTGTTACCATTTTGGGGATGGTATCTCCTATTGTTGAAAATTTAGGATCTTTTTTTTGAGGGCAGGAGTAGAAAAGCATTTCTTACTTTTTTTTTGGTGTTCACCATATAGCACCCAAATGTGGGGAAAAATCTATCATTTTTGCATTGCCGTCTTTCAAGTGGCATAACGTTTTGATTTTTTTGGCTACGGAGCTGGTTGATGGCTTGATTTTTGTGGGACATGTTGTAATTTGCAACAGTATCATTCTGAATGTTTTTATCATCACTTTTTATTGCATTTTTTGTGGGATTTAATAGTCACCTAGCTTGCTTGTTCATGATAATACTCTGCAATACTGATGCATTGCAGGGTATTAGCTATGTCAGCCTATGCACATGCATAGGCTGACACTGCGACTTTAAGATGATGCCATCGACACCATTTGTGAGCCAAAGATGGCGCGGGGGGGGCATTGTAGGGGAAAGATCCCCTAAAGGCAGGTTACATGCCGCAGTCTGACTGCTGACTGCAGTATTTAATTGGTTAAACACTCATGATCGGAGCCCACTCAGACTGCAGGTGTTACACTGGGGTGTCGGCCATTAGTTAGAGCTGGTCACGGGGAGCGACGATCCTCGACAGCGTTGCCAGCGGCGATCAACGACATAACACCCGCGATTGTTGCTAGCACATATCGTGGCTGTTACCAGTAAGTCTTTGCCGCAATATGCGGCTACTGGCGCATTGGTAAGAGGTTAAAGAGCGGTCATTCTTCAGGGCTTTATGTACTGCCGTAGTAGCTTCCTCATATGGAATATTTGTTTACATACATACAATATAATACAGGCTTTTTATGTCCAATGTACATAACCATATGACCTTAGAGCAACTAACAGTGTCCAACCTTGACAGAAAGCTTTTGGTATCTCATAGGCAATTTGGAAACTTAGCCACAATTTTCTGCAAGAATGATTCCACATAAATCGATAACGGCTGTAATGCAGAACTACCCCTGGAGACAAATGGTCATCCATGGGAGGAGGGGGGGGGGGTTAAACCCCTTATGCATCTTTGGTAACAGATAAAGAATTGGGATCCTGGGAAAATCTGCTGTCAAATACTTTACAAATGTCCCCAGAAAGAACAGCTTCATTTACAATATTGTCTATATATTTCTTAAATTTGTTAGTTGGATCTTGGCTCATTGTTTGATAGAAGTATCGGAGAGTTGATTAATAGCTTCTTGGCAATAATCTTTTTAATTCATGATAACAGTAGCTCCTCCTTTGTCCGCTTTTTTCACAATGATCAATTGATCTTTCTTTAGTGATGTCAAAGCATTTCTTTCCTGTCTGGACAAATTATTAGATTTATAGTTCTTGCACAAGTCCCAATTCTTAGTAAATCCATATATCACAATTTTCTGAAAAGTTTGGAATTTGTCCAAACAGGACAGAAATCTATACACATGATCATTTTGAATTCATTCCAAGTGATTTTATTTTCTATTTTATGTACTATTTCAAAAGTAAATTGATATGTATAGCTCAATTAGTTTTTTGAATTTATCAAAGCCATCCCTGCTCAGCTTGTGAAGTTTTGCTTTTTTCCTCTTTTGCATTTTTATCTCTCTTTTTCAGTAGTTCAGAATCACTTGAGGTTGATTTAGTGATGTCCGGTTGTTGACTTGTTTGGAGGCTGAACTTAGATAAACTGGAGCGTTGCCTTTTGAACTTCAAGGCTGCTTGGACTTTTTAGTTGATGGATCTATTTTAGTTGTTTATCTCAAGCTATTTGCGTGCTAACTGTTGGCTTAATATCCTGGATTGGGATAACTGAAGACATTCTTAACAAGATTTCTTAACTAATCGTTCTGAGTTCAAAAAGTCATAAAAATGAAACCATCAATTCTTCTAAGAACTATGTATTTCTTACCGCAGTCTATGTACTTTACATAACTATTGAAATAAATTTTTTAATAGTGTCTTAGATAAAATTTGTGCACAACAGATCTTACAACAATAAATCTAGCACATTTGTCACCATAATTATAAGGGTTCTCCTGTTAAAAAAAAGGCTTATATTAAAAAATATGAGTAGATTTCTTCTCCATTCATGGTCATCAAGCTTCATTTTCTGCCTTTGTTTGGCACAGAAGAGTTTTGGAAAGTCATGATCTCCCTTGTTAGTTGAAGTTTCATGGAAATATGCAACAATGCTGATAAAAAAGGGATCTTAGTTTCATCCTCCATCTAGCTATATTGGTGTTTGATTTCCTGAGTCCATCCTCTGTGTTTTTGCAGCCAAAGCCAATCAAACTTGCCTTCCACTATTCACTCAGGGTAATTTGGGGGACGCTAATTAAATTATAGGTCCATGTGGACCTTTGGTTTAATGTCTCAAAAAAAAAGCAATCACTTTGAGATGCTGGATGTATGGAGTGAATAGTGGCCGTCAAGTTTGACTGGCTTTATCTTTACATACACAGAGGACAGACTGAGGAAATCAAACACCACTATAGCAAGATGGAAACAACCACATGTAAAAACCACCACTCCTTTCATATTGGTCCCTCTTTTACAATACCACTTTTCTAAAGATAGGGGCATGGACTTTTATCTTGAAGCCATATATAAAATATCCCATTTATATAACTACTGTTAATAGCGTAGAGTATTGGTGTAAGAGGTGTCTGTACCTCTTAAGAACCCATTCCAACATGAATTATAAGGCAACCAATTGATTTTAAAGGGTGCCTTTGAACATAATATAGTATAAGTTAGTGGATAGAAGAAGAGTAGGAGTATATAGATGTAGCTATCCTTACTGTTTGTTTCAGATGGACATGTTTTGAAATATGTGAGACAATTAGATTTTTCTAAAAATCTTGATTTGTAAAAACATTTCTTTTCTTTTTTTAAATAACTCTTGCCAATTAATCTTCCTATACCTTTGTATGAATGACACTTTTATATGTTTTGAAAGATTTGTTTGATTTGGTGCCTGAAAAATACTGATTTTACCAAATCTACAAAAAATGAATAGATTTGCTCTTCTCTAGAGATGACTAACTTAAAAAAATCCAGTTATTGTGATGTGAGATACATTTTTAAGAGTAAGAAGACTACAGTTACTGCCAGAAATAATGTCCTTATATTATCCAGGGTCAAGTTCCAGTCGGGGTGGCAGTCAGTTAGGACTGCTGTCCCAAGGTTAGGAATATAGGGTCATATATTGATTTACACAGGATATAATAGATACAGAAACCATTCTCCCAGGGTTGGACAACTCTGTGCCACACTAACTGTTGCACTTTCCCTATGTATCTTGAAGAGCCTCACATCTTTTTGCCCCTATCACCAATATTGTAACTGACAAAAATGATGTAAGGTGATTATTTAGCGTTCCCTGTTAGAACTATTCATCTATTCATTGGAGGAATACTTGCACTTCAACACCCATCAATGTAACACATCTTATTGATAAGGGTACGTGTATGTTATATTTGTCACATTATAGTATTTGGGCACTTTTGTCCGCTGATGTGGACTGCAATTAAGCTCATCCTCGTCCTTTAACAGCATTGGTAATTGTGTTTTGGACACTGAATCACCTGTGATTTTAGGTGATTGTTTTTGCAATATCTTGAGTAAAAATGATGTTTTAGATCACCAGTTGGATTCATATAAACCTATTCTGAAAAATTATCTGGAGCTAACATTGAGTAATATCTAATATTCATATATTTAAGGATGTAAAAACAATGTCAAGTAGGATTATTTTCAGCTAGTGGCACACTATGGGGGGATTTTGGTATCTATGCACATTAGGCTTTCATCTAGTGTTGAGTAGAAACACTATGTTCCTTTCACGCTGGTACTATTAATAAACCCTGTGGGGTTTTGGCAGCTAATGAAAAGACTGGAGCATTTCTGGTCGAGAATACAACAGGTAGAGAGAGGGTAACTCTGTGCCACTATTCTAGCCGTCAGAATAACTTGTGTTGTCATGCCAAGTGTGTGAGAATCTGAAGAAAATGCATGTGTTTTATACAGACAACAGAATGAAAAGTTCTTTAACTGCTAAAATCCCAAGTTGCCCATTCTTTGACTTACAGCTAAGTAAATGTGTGACAAATTTCCATTGTGTCACATTTAGTGATACATATTTTGTCATTTATTGCATCTGAATTAAACAGTTTATGTGAATAGAATCTATTTCAATATAACATAATAATAGTGTGTTGTAAAGCAGCTATTAAATGTGTCAGTACTCCGTGCTCTCTGCAAACACTGTAAAATGTAATCATACGAGAAATCGACTGAAATCAGAAATGCAAATGTTAGAACAAGGATGGTGGGGAGACTGGTGCACTGTGTATGACGGGCATGTAGCTGCACTCTATGTGGATGGCATATGTGGATAGAAAATTGGGAATGTCATTCTATATATAGGCAGGTAGCTATCTGGGACCCACCAGTAAAATTCATTTTTGGGGCCCAAACCATGTACAACTACATGATTTCTTTCTATAGTAGCCTGCTTTCTAATCCTTGCCTTGGACTATCAACCTGTCGACTGACCCTCTTAGATATGTGAGCTTGGAATACATGTCAGCAACCTCAGAGAGCAACAAGATGCTGCAAAATATTTGTCGATTTGGGCTCAATAGTGTTATCAAGACTGGGGAGAAATGATACTAGATGGCCTTAGTCTGCTTTCTCAGTCACCCAACATATCATGAGGAGGATTTAGCAGACCGGAACCGCAATGCTTGGGTCCATGCAGAACATTGCGGGTTCGGGTCCCCTTACTTGGACTTCAGCCAGAAGTTCCCATTTGGCTTCCCGGCCCACCAGTAACATCGACAATCATTGGCTGCACTGATTCTGGCTCTTAACCCTTTAAACACCACTAGCAAACCTGTTGAGATTGTTGCTCTTTGCTGGCATCAATTAAAGTAGGTGTTCATGTTATGTTTGAACTTTTGTTCAACATTCAGGTGAACCCCAACCCAATCATTATTAATAAGTGTAGAAATATATACTGGGAAGTATGTTACATAATGTGCCCATATAATTATATTAAGTAGAATAGTGTAGATGCTTTATGATGAGTATCTACATGAAACACAGTAAGAGTACTGTGCCATACATCACTCTAGCAGGGCCTGGTGGCCCACCTGTGGGTGCCCCTGTGGACCTGTTGACTCTCACTGTGAATATCAGCTTCTAAAGCCCCTATAATTTCATGGACTAATGATCAAAACTATAAATTTAGCTGAGCTGACAAAACTCATACTAGCATATCCATACCTAATGTTCAGGAGGTGTAATCTTATTTAGTGTAAACTGAAATAGACTGTACAGATTTAACACAGTGGCTGATGCTGGCTAATTTTTGGTTTAGCTACAGACTCTCTAACTTCACATCTTTCATTTGGCATAATTGTGAAACCAAATTGTAACATTTTCAGTAAGCCACACTGTTTACTCGATAAACCTTAATCCAAGATTGCCTTTGCAGAACATCAATATATGAGTGTGGAGTCTAAAAAGCCATGAATGTTACACTGATGATTCTGGGTAAGGGATATGCAAATAGGTTTTCCAGAAATGAATATAGGAATACAATGCCTCCAGTAGTAACTTAAATAAGGCAACTTTCTTTGAATTAGTGCCCGACTTTACAGTCCTTGTCAGGATTTCCTCTCTACATCCATGGTCACTCACTTGGCTCTACATTGTTCTCTACATTGTACGGATAAGGAAAAATTTATTCTGAAACAACTGTCTACAAGAAATTATTTATTTTGGAGGGGAATAAGTGGTTTGGTTTTTTAGCAGAGAGCAGAATCATCAAGAGGAAAGATACAATGTTCACTACAGGAGAAAGCAGGAGCAAAAAGAAGCACACATAAGTTGATTTACTCAATGAAGTATTATGCAAAAATGACTTGCATCACTTGCAATATTCATTTTTTTAAATAAACCTTGTTTCAAAGTTTAAAATCTCTGTTTTAAATCTCTACCAAAACTATGCAAGATTGTGGTTTGGGAGTTATGAAAAAAGCCAAACCTGGTTATTCTACGCTGTTTTCAGAACTCCTATTGAGGTAATAGAAGTTACAGAGATAGTGTATTTTACTGTGCTTCCTGGCCCTTATCTTACCACATAATACCTTTTGTGTAGAAACTATTGTTCAGTATAAATCATTACTGATTCTCTATACCATAAAAATATTTATTTTATAAATCTACTAACCAAAAGTAACCTGTGACTACATCATTTGCAATCTGTGCAGAAGTCCAGATACTTTAACTATATTTTATATTTACTTTGTACATAGTTTTTCTTATCAGATATATGCTTTTTTAATCACAACCACAGAAAGTTGAGAACATTTTTCAACCTGGCAAATCCCCAAAACTCAAATTTGATTGGGCAGTTTATCAAAACAGAACCCAGGAAGCATTCTTTCTCTTGGACTTTTTGTTCTCACTTACTTCCTATTGACCTAGCCACAACCTTGTCTTGGGAATAATGCCAGTTTGTTAACATACGCTGAATCAAATATAAGGATTCAGTACTGTGCTCTCGTAGTTTATGTGACATATTTAGTTTCTTAGTTATATGTACATAGCTCAAAGCAATGTACAACTCTGTTTATCTGTTTAATATTACATAAGGCAGTTTTATGTTGTTTAACAGTATAACATGCCCATTTGTCTTATTATTATTATTAAAAGTATTTTTGCCATTAGAAAAATGTAAATAAGTTATATTTATTGTGTTCTACTATAAACTCACACCGAGAGAGTACCACATTTTTTGGACTATAAGACGCACCTGATATTCGGACACCATAAAAAAGAAAAATATATTTGACACCAATTAAATATCTCCTGTTGTCAAACACATCTCTGCAATAGCTCCGCAATCTACACACAGAACTAATGCACACACACAGCTCTGATACACTAGACCTCTTTAGCACTTAACCCCTTATAATGATTTACCCCACTAAATACCTTCAGCTCCCTATCCTCTATATTTTCTAAATCTGCTCCCTATCTTTTTTGTTTACCTCATACACTTATACTCTCATCTCAAAACCTCTTCTACATAATACCTCCATCAAGTTCCTCTTCCCCTGTTGCTCCCCCACTGCAACCCCACAGCTACTCACAGCATCCAGGCAGCTGGACCTCGGTGATCCTGAAAACGTGGGACAGATCACGGAAAAATATAAAACCAACTTGATCTGTCCCACGTTTTCATGATCACCGAGGTCAGGTGATCAGAATTTACCTGAGGAGTGGGTACATATCTTGGCGTCCACCATAAGGAAATTGACCATAACTAAGGGTTCCATGAGCACCTGAAACGTGTAGGTTTTTCTTTCCTCTAAAAGGTTAGGGGGTATGCCGTGTATACATTTTTTAATCTTATCTCTGGATGGACAAGAAATTTTTTATCCTTCAATGGTGCGGAATCCTTTTTTCTTTGCTCATAGATCTGCAATACGTTTTTGCGGATCCCCAGCACATGTGAACGGCTGAACTGGTGAGCTACACAATCTTTCTTTTTCTTTTCTTTCACAAGTATATCTTCCTTTTTTTGTGCCTAGGACAGTCACCCTTCGAAGTTTGCCATTGTCTATTTTTCTGCAGTGTTCCATGAGTGTTAACCTAAATCCAGATGTGAAAGCGCCATGAAAAAGTCAAAAATTTTGGTGTAAATGTACTACTACCATGTGTAGAAATTAGGTTAGAACAGATTTCGAATTTCAATAAAGACCAAATGCTGCATATATCACTAGGAAAAACTGCTGAGAAACATCTGACCAGCATAAAAGCCAAGAAAAGACCCCAAAACTAGACGGACAAAGTCAGACTTATGATACATGTGCCGCATTGACTTTTACTGGACTTTCAAATCAGCATACAATGGGGCACATTTACTTACACGGTCCTGTCACAATCCCCGATCCGGACGGTCCGATGAAGTTGAAGTCCGGCGTGATTCACCAACATTGTGCGCTCGAGATCCTGCATGTGTCGCTTCCCCTCTGAAGTCCCCCATAGTTGACCTTCTTCCCTGTGTATGTGAGCGCATGTCTTGCGACACAATTTGTGATTTGTGTCACGTGAAAACCGGCACTGGTGCGCCAAAATCCGATTGCTTGTACACAATGAAAATGCGGTCCGCGGACCCTTAGGAAATGAGCCCCAATGTGTATAAAACCCAGGTGTCCCTTTGCTAAGAAACAGAAAAGGAGATCTTGCGACTTAAAACATATATGATTTATTAAATAGAAAAGATGAAAAAACACACACAAGAATACCAGGAAGGAAAACCAGTCCTAAGGAGTAAGTCAACTGCAAAAGCATAACAAATTCCAAAAAAGTGATGGGCTAAGCTCAAAACGCTCCTAGGTTAGTCCAATGAAACAATGTTATGTCCAGTCCACCGCTCCATATTTAAGAATAGAGAAAGAAAGTAACCTATTTTAACACCACGTAAAGCCTTTCACTTAAAATCCAATTCAAATGGTCGGCAAACAATCTAGCCTGACCCTGGGTTTCACCTCGTTCCGGCTTCAAGCATCAGTAAGAACTCAAGCTTTACACAGTTTTTGGAGATGTACTATGTCAATGTACATTATAATATATGTGGCTGAGTGTCTTTAAAATAGTATTCACAACATGTTTCCCCAGTTTAAGGGATAAGGTCTTACTTTTAATGCGTGTGAATGCCAACAGCGACATTATGAATAATGGGGGTTCATTGTACCTACAAATGAATAGAGCAGTTGGTTGCACATGTTCCTGGCTTCCTTTTTCATCTCTATGGCACTTTTCATCTCTTTGGCACTCTATGGCTTTGCACAGTACTCGCCTACTATTGTCAGTACCAACCCCCTTCTAGTAATTGGGGGGGGGGTTCACTGTATATATATTTGCCATAAATACTGTTTTACAACATAAGTCTAGCCGATTATACACTATAAATTGACTTATAATAATAAAATATAGTAGACTAACAAACATAATGCAATACACAGATAATATTATCCAACTTGACGCGTCGTCAGGAATAACAAGTTATTCTAACGTTAGTTAAATATTTCACCAGTGAGTAATGTAAGTACATTCTTATCCTCTTTAGATGGTAGAATTGGTTAAGTAGTTCTATTTATCTACAAGGTCAAAATTCTTGCTGCTTTCAATGAAATGCATTGCTGGGAAAAATGAGTTATTGAGATGAATTAGGATAATGTGACAAAGCCAATGAGATTTGACATAGTCAAGGTGATGATCATAATCGGGAGCATCCTCATATTACTTGTACTGTAAAAATATCCTGCAATATGTTCTTGTATCTGTTAGTTTAATATGATTTCCCATTTGTATTTTGTTTATCTTATTTTGGCATTTTCTACAGATTTCAGTCAAATTTGAACTTTCAGTTTTTCTTGTCTGTATCCAACAGTGACAAGTCGACAAACAGTATGCTTACCAGTCTAATGGCTTCCGTAAATGTCATTTTCCTCAAAGGGAAGGCATCACCTTTTGGTTATTTGATAAACCACTAAATAATAAATATGTTCTCCGAGGTGAGATAGACATTTCTAGCAGGTTGTTTACTTGTATTCAGGCACAATCCTTTCATTTTCTTGATATTGTTGTAGCCATATACAGATATCACTCTAAATGTGAAGTCCTCATATTACGTATGTATTGGATTTTCTTTTTTTTCAGAGTATGCATTTAATATAACTTCCTCCCTACACAAAATAATAGGGATCAATGTGCCCACACATAACGATCTGGAACACAAACTTACATCTTATATTGCAGTAAATACATATATTCCCCATAAAATAACAACTCTTTTTTTCCCTGTCAAATAGATAAATATTTAGGCACAACTGCATAGGGAAATACAATCCATTCTGCATGTAGAATACTAATGATATTGTACTGATGTGGAACAAACATAATAAAATATATCCTGGACTCTCCACTGTCCAGCAGGCGGAGAGTCACCTACTGGGGCACATTTACTTACCTAGTCCCTGCGCGATCCCCGATACGGACTGTCCGATGAGCATGAACTCTGCCGTGATTCATGAAGATCGTGCACCTAATTTCCTACATGTGTCGCTTCCCCGATCAGGTTCGCCAGAGTTCACCTTCTTCTTCGCGGTGCATGTGAGTGCATGGCTTTCAACACAAATTTAAATGTTAAATCCCGCCGGTAGTTAGAATCGGATTGTGAGACGCCCGCCCCCCCCCCCCCCACCCCGATTTCTGTCCTGTGAAAGCCAGTGCGATTGCGACACAAAACGATCGCGTGTAACACAATCCCCAGCATGATCCCCGAAAAATTGGAAAGGCCAACGAAAATGAGGCCGCGGGACCCTTAGTAAATAAGCCCCACTGTGTACATACACGGCCCTGCTGCTGTCTAGTGTAGGCAGTAAATTGTGCAGCAAGTTATGTGGCTTACAGTATAATAAATGGGGGACAGACAGACTGAGCGATCCCACATTGTTCCATGCACAGGCATCACTGCCATATGATAGCACCAGAATCCATACAGTACCGGAATATGGCTACACTTTCTCCTATATTGTCATTTAGTAATGTCATGGAAGCTAAAGTTAGGTCATATATTGCCTGCACCCTACTCACAGGTGTTGCCCATGGCCATGATTTATAATTTTAAATCTTTTTACTTACAAAATCTTTTTTTTTTTTTTTTTGCTATAAATTTGTTTTTACATTTTCAGAATTACATTGCCATACAATTATTCAGCAAGATTTCATATTCTACCAAATCCATCCCTGTCTGGCCATGAAAAAAAAAACTTTCCTAATCCACTGATAATAAAACCATATCTCTCTTTATTTATTTACACAGCCTGGGTTTCTAAAGTAAATTTTCTCATAGCTGATCACTTTCCTGATCCGGTTTTCCTATTATCGACTGACAAAGGATACTCTCCCAATTTTTTTTCATAATCACCTCAGTTTATAGAGTCAGTCTACAGATAATAGTATGTATGTTTGTATATGTTTTGAATGATTTTGGCAAATGATTTTCAGATTGTAGAAAGCAGTTTAAAACAAAACTTTTCATAGTCAGATCTAGAGATATTTAAGCTATTTCTAATTTTCTAATGAACCCCAAAAGAAAAGAACTCTGAAATATGATGTTTTATATCATTCCTCTGTTAGTAGTAACAGAATGTAAGAATGAATTGACAACTGGGTGTTACCATCTCTGTTGGGTGTTGGATGTGGTGTGAACTTCAGCCTTTAATCAAAATTTTAACTCCACTGTCCGAATCTGGAACAATTATTTGTCTAATTACATCAACATTGCTGTTACTTTAAATCTCTATGAGTCAGCGATTCCTCTGGGGCTTTCCCATAGTGATTAAGCCTCATGTGTAACCAGCCTCAAGGATTGTTCTTATGAATAAAAAAACATCTGCCAACATCAGGGCCTTGCTTATTAGGGTAACACCAAAAGCTTGAGCATAATATACATGTATTGAGACAAACCTATGTTTTTTTTTTAAGTTTTCATTAATTTTCCTCTGCATAGGAAAATATAGGGCTTACTTCCAAGCCCAATAGTCCTTATTACATTTGTTAAACCAATGGACAGAGAGGGTATTACTTGCATGCATTACAATTGCAAGATATTCAGTAGCGTCTTAGCCCTATATATCCCTATTGAAGGGACTGGGGAAGGTAAACTTGTACAGTTAAGACCATAAGACATAACCCAAACCTAACCAACAGTAAACCATAAGAAAAACCTGTGCAAGAGTAATCCATATTATTGTGCTTTACTCACGGAATTATGGGCTTTTTATCCACAGATCCCATTTGGTTAAGAACTTATTAAATATATTTTATTGAAGAGCAATAGTCTTATTCTAGCAGTCAATGGTATAAAACACATATAGCTTGAAGATTACATGGAGCATAAAGCTTTTGGGATGTCACCAGGAGGTCACCAATGTTTGAGATTCACCCCATTGCTAGGAAATCCAAGATGGAGAAAACTCCTCAATCTCAAAAAAATCTGTTATAATTTATGCTTTATAAACTGCCTGAAATAACCTGTCCCACATTTACTATGCATTGTAGTTTTAAGACGGTAACAAAATTGCATGGCTTTGTGGAAGAGGATACAGCATAGTAAAAGACGAGGCATATCCTTGGTAGTACGAGGAATTATCCTAGTATGTTCATTCATCATGCTGCTTTCAAGAGAATGTGGCTAAGCTGCAATACCAGGCATGGTCTCTTTACAATGTATGTTGTGTTGTGTTATCTGTCTCTGCTGTCTCTTCATGTTACTTCTCCAAGGCAATTCATTTATCATTTCTGCACTCAGAACAAGCAACACAGCTAAATGGAGGGTTGTTGCAGGCCAAGGCTTCAGTGTGAGGCATGACTGTGCAAGATTTGGGGCAGCTTTATGTAAATGGTATATAATCAAAGAATCTTTCCATTTGATTTGATCCACTTTCTGCAAAAAAATGTCAAAGGAAATCTTCCACTGAAATAAAGTAAAATAAACATGCTTACCTATAGTCCTCTTCAACCCGATTCTGGCGCTGGTCTTCTTTAATGTTGCCACATCGGTATCGCCGAAAAATAAGATATAAAGTTATAAAAAGCTGCCCGATGTCAGGCACTCCGGCCTATTAATTATACACGCCTAGTGTGTGATGTCGCCTCTCCTTCCCATGCTGAGAGAGGGAGGTAATGTCACATGAGAGGGGAGAATTCACGCCTCCTGTATGATAGATACCTCTCTCTTCCATGTTTGAGGGGGAGGTTACATCATGAATAATTAACAGCTGGAGCACTAGACATTGCGTCTCCACACTTTGGGCTGCTTTATATAATATTTTTTTTTCAGTGATACCGGTGTGTCGACATTGGCACTGGGGTCATGGTGATGAGGACCATAAGTATGTTTATTTGCATTTTACTTTATTTCAGTGGCATATTTCCTTTAATGTTTTGTGTAGTGAAAAGTTATACGATTTTCCATGGTCCATGGTCTAGTGATGTGACACAGGTGCCCGGCTTACTAGTATCACATAGAGTAATCAGAGCTTTCTGTTATAACGAGCCATGCACCTTTGGGACATGACAAGACCATGGATCGGTTTTTGTCCACAGGAAGTTAACAATAAAGCTGCCTTTGAACGACATCAAATAGAGAACTAGAAAATTATGAGGAATTGATACAGATAGTATTTTCAGACGTTGTATAACTTTTCATTACACAAACAATGATAACTATTTCCTGAAAGGGAACAACCCCTTTAAGATTTTCAACAAAGTGAGACCTCTCTATAGAGGTGCTTTTAAAAGTTTACCAACAAAATAGCCCTCTGTGTATCACAGCAACAATACAAAGGTATGAAGAGAATACAGTTATATATATATGAGAGTCATATAGCCATGACACTACTTGTACAGACATTGTTGACGATGACAAATAAATTGCGATTTCTATGTGCTTCAATTATCTAGCAACCTTCAAGCACCGTTCCTAGATTTCACTGGAGCGGCTGCTGTATTATCCACTGATATTACATGTCATCATGAAGGCTGCGTGATTAATTACATGGCTACAATTGCACATTAATTAACTAGGAAAAAAGAGTCTGGCTTGATGAATGGGGATATCAAAAGGCAATGGAAGAGAAAAAGCTCAATTTTCTAAACAAAAATGTAATTACAATGTTGTGACAGGCATTTGGAAGCTAAACATTGTATCAACTGTGCTCTTGTGATAATGTAACAATTAACTACATTTACCTGCAAGGCTGCAAATGATTCCTGTGGTGCTAGGAAGAATCCGATATGGACAAAATTCAGTTGAAGAATGGTCCCGGGCAAATAACTAGTAGGGGATTTTTCTTAATTGTAATAATGCAACATAATAAAAGATTAAAAGCACAATAAATATCTGTGTCGCTAAGATCAGAACTATACTATAAATTTCTGTATCTGGGCATAGCTCCTTTGGGTGATGGCCTTTTCTTGATGTAGTTGGCACAGCTTGAGCATCTGCTGAGTGGCCTCTCACATGAAACAAAATGGGATAGAAAACTGAGAAAATACAGTTTGAGGCTTCATGAACATGACCGTGTATGAAAACAGGAGAGAATTTGTGTAGAAGAACTTCTCCCATACCATGTAGTGCTGAAGCTTCCCCTGCGGCATTGAGATTATGTCTTGCAGAGGGAGTGGGAAGTGCTGAGGGAGCAGAGGGGTAGGAGGAGACTATGTAAATGTCTGTGAAGCTACAGCACAGAGGGCCTTTGCTAGCACCCTCCCAGAGCCCTTCTGACTCATTAGCATAATTGTAAATGTTGATTTTAGAAGGAAAGAGACCATGGATAAGAAATATAATAAGATTACCTCTGTCACATTGCCTGGATCTTGACAAAGAAAAAAAAAAGGTGCGGCACTTCCCAATAAAAGCAGTCCATTTAATTTTGTTCAGCAGTAAAAAAAAATCATTGGGTAGAACAGGGGTACGATAGGGGGTTTCCAGCAACAGCCGCAGTAGCTCCGCAGGGGCCTGCTGTTCTGCACATGCCCCAGGCTTCAGGGACGAGGATCAAATAGGCTACTGGGTCGTGGAGTAGCCACCCCGTGTCACCTCAGCTCCAGCTACTCCACGCCCCAGTAACCTTTTTAGAAAATCTGCATATTAAGGAAATAAAAGTTTTAAAAAGATTACGGGGACTTGAGGATTAGCCCTTAAAAGGGCTATCCTCACGTCCAATAGATGCACCAACCACCCGAACTACCTTTATAGGTAGATCCGTGGTGGTAGGTTTCCTTTAATGTATCTAATCAGTTCTAATGAGACTATCATATGCTTTTCAGTGATTTCATATGATTTACATTCCCAAGAGGCCTATTCCACCTCTGATGTAGGCAAAATTGTAATCATGATTGAAGTTGGGCACCACCGTTCCAAGGGGAAGCAGGGACTCTTATCACTGTGAGTCCCAACCTTGGCACTGTAGCTCATCATGGTCATCTGATAGAAAAAAAGCATGGTTTCCTCTATGGGGTCCTGTTGTTAACCACCATTTTGTTCTGAATATTATATTTTGTTGAGCAGTGTTTAGTTACATAAACCTCCAATCTGCATGTCCAACAATCTGGAGTTAACAGTGAAAACAAATATTGACAAAAACAGATGTTGGGTTTGTGGTCATTAGCCATCTTGAGATACATCAAATGACAGAGTAAATGAGCCTAACCAAAATCTAAGCCTGGTGTCTCTATCATTATAATTTGTAAAATGTGGTGCGACATATCCTTCTGATGTAACAAAAAGAATGGTAAAAGTCAATTTCCATTGCATGGGGTTTTAAGCATAGGGCTTAAATATTGAGCTATCCAATCCTTCACGCCTTGTGATGACTGAAGATAGTAATTACAGGCCTCCCTGAGAGATGCACAGTATAAAATAATGCACCTAGGCTTCATACTGATCAAAGCATATGCTTAAACCCCGCTATGAAAGGTATACGTTCCATCGAGTAAACACTGTTGTGCTAAAGCAAAGAGACTGCGACTGAGCTTATGATGCCTCTTTGTTGCTAGCAGAAGCTTCTTGTTTTTCCCATTTATAGAAGTTTTCCCTGTGAATCAGAATGAAACAGCAAATAATAAATCAGCATCTCAGAGGAACTGTAGCGGATTCCATCGGAAAAAAAATTTGTATTCTCTCATCTGTTAAAATGCTTAAAATCTCTTGCTGATCTTCCATAATTATGCATATTAAGAGATATTCTAGAGGGAAATTTAACCCCATATAAAATTAATGTACAATACATTCTCTCGCATAAAAGCTGTACTTTATGTTCAAAAATTAATGTATGCTATTCCAATAAATGTGACACTTGTTGTCTGATTTTGATATGATCTTTGTTACCTACTTCATAAGGATACAGAGCCGAAAGTCTTTGGTAGGTTTGGAAAATTCAGCAAATTACTGCTCCTCAGTGCAAGTACTGTATGTAGTGTCACTGTTAGTGAATTATAATACAGGCGGTTTGGGTGGTAGCCGGTGGCCTTGGCCTTCTAGGGGGCCATGGGACACCCAAACCACCCACCAAATTTTAAATTGAAAGGACTTTTTCATCTATTAAACGCTTATACATCTGTTACTGCTCTCAATACACATGTACTCAAGAGCTATTTCAGGACCTTGGAAGGTCTTCCAAAGGTTCTCTTCAGATTGTAAGCAGGCAGAAGGGACATATCGGGGAACAGACAGCTCACTAAAAGTGCATTGTTTGTCTATAATGCTGCGTGTGGCGATTCACTAAGATTGTGCACCATTAATCTGGTGCTTCCCTGCAATGGTCCGACAGAGTTCACTATCTTTTTTGTGGTGCACCTTTAACATAGGGCGTGCAACACAATTTGAAAGTTAAACATGGTGCTAGGTCCAAATCAGTCAGACCGTCCAACAACACGCCCCTAATTTGTGTCGCATGGAGGCCAGCACACCCATGCCACATAAGGGTCACGTGTGACACAATAGAGGTTCAGACACTTCTTAAATACTAGTGCAAGCCATTTTAGCCGTGAAGAACGTGCACAGTCCGACAAAAGTGCATAGCGTGTCCCTAAGTAAATGTGCCCCATCCTCTATTCCCCATGAAGCCTGATGCTAGCATCATATGTAAGTAGTGAATAATGGACCTGTATGGGCTATGATATTCATGTGCCCATGCTGGTCTTAATCCACCCCTAGGTGTATCAATAAATAATATGCATTACCATTACAACAATTCATTAATTACTTGTAAGTCTTTTTAGAGACACTGAGAGTTATTTATTACTAGTTTTGTGGGCTCTTTTGGCATAAAAAGTCCCACTGGGACTTTTCACTGCTAAAAAGCCTCACAAAACTGTTTACACCTCTTAAGTTATTTGGCATAAACACAAAACTACTGCTAGTGCAATGCTGTGCAACAACATGCAAAGCCAGGTTCATTCCATAAAAAGCCGCACAGTTACTCCAGTCCCTGCTGGTGTATGTGCTGGAACTTTTTGGGACATTTTGGAAAAAAAAAAAAATCAGACTGAAAGTAGACCATAAGAAAATGTATTAAAGGGCCAAGGCAACGTTAATGATTCTGATGGTCAGTGGATCTCCAAAAACAGATATAGAACTGTCCCAAGAAGCTTTCACAAGGCTCGGTACAACTATTACTTCTACATCCCTTTAGTTATGTCTCTTTTCACAAGGTTAAAAACAAGCATACAGGAAGAAAAAAGAAGCCAAAAAAGTATTGTACAAAAGTCTCATAACTAGTTAAAGGGCAGAAAAATGTAGTTAGTTGCTGTATGTAGGTGGTAAGCTTCCTCCTGGAATATATGATAGGAACTGAAGATGGTCTGAGAGCAACCCAATAAGAACTAGCAAGTACTACAGCTAGATTCTGAGATTCTGTTATTTGCATGGCTCTGTACTTGCCACACACATTTATAATATAATACAGACTGAAATAACATTTTTTGGTCTAAATCTACTGTGTGAAAATGGTGCCAGCAGCTTCTTTATTAAATAGTCTTTCGGGAAAGACATTATTTATAAAGCGCATTGCCTGTAGCACATTGTGTGGTTCGATAAATATCTTTCTTATGCAAGCAGAAGTTATCTTTTATAAAATATAATAGAACAAAAGAGATGGCAGACCCTACACCATGTGTCATTCTAAGATAATATTTGATCTGCAGTATTTGAAATCTGGAAATGAGAAGATTAGAACCATTTTCTCCACTATTTTATTTGAAGGTAATATTTTTTTCTTACTTAACGTAAGCGCCATGTTTGGACTATATTAATGACCTGAAATTATGAGATTATACCTACTACACAACATAGGCAAAAGAAATTGTATTTTAGTATACAAAACTGAGGTGGTCCAAACTGTGCTCTACAAAGTGTCTAGTAGTCAGTATCAAAGACTATGGTGGACATTTATACCCCATGTTTGCACCGGCATATAATGAAATTACCACCCCTTTGTGCTACAGTATACATCAGGAGGCGCATGCATGGCATACAATTACGCCCGAGCCTGTAAGCATTCACAGGCGTTAGCAAGTGCACCGGCACGGGGCAGGAACGCCCCACACAGGCCCACCCCACTACGGGCCACTCCCCCTTTTACTAGGTGAGGAGGGGGCTTAGAGGGGCTGTGGAGATGGCAGCTTGTGATCATTTCAGGGATATACACTAGACATTGGGGTATAATTCTTAATAAATCTTCCTCAATGACATTGCAAGGGATGTACATCTGTGATTTGCTGTTTAAAAGTCTGAGACTGAATACATTGGCAGCAAAGTAGATGCTAAGGGTGGGTTTACACCATGTTATTTGCCATACGCTGTAAGGACACATTAGGAGGATTCTGACATGTGCATACAGACGTATCTCACTGTATGCACATACATCCCTCAGCTGGAGGCTGCAGGATGTAAGGACGTAGCCTCTTTCCTTTCCATACTGCAGTTTTTGATGGACAGGACGTATAGTGGCAAGACGGAGTCAACACCTATTCCTTTCCCAACATATGCGCTTGGCATATACAAAAAACATGGTATTAACTCACCGTGACAAATATCATCCACACACTGTAGAAAATAATGGGTAGATAAAAATCTGAGCATGTCGATGATTTTATTTGTGTTCACCGTACATTTCACCTGTCTCAATGCAGTGGGGAAAATTTGTGGTGGATCGTCAGCAAAATACAAAGCAAAATTCACATGTAACACAAAATAATCAACTATGGAATTGATGATGAATAGAGATGAGCGAACATACTCGTCCGAGCTTGATGCTCGATCGAGCATTAGCGTACTCGTAACTGCTCGTTGCTCGGACGAGTATTTCGCCCGCTCGAGAAAATGGCAGCTCCCGCCGTTTTGCTTTTTGGCGGCCAGAAACAGAGCCAATCACAAGCCAGGAGACTCTGCACTCCACCCAGCATGACGTGGTACCCTTACACGTAGATAGCAGTGGTTGGCTGGCCAGATCAGGTGACCCTGGGATAGACTAGCCGCTGCCCGCGCTGCTCGGATCATTCTCTGTCTGGATGCCGCTAGGGAGAGAGCTGCTGCTGCTCAGGGAAAGCGTTAGGGTGTTCTATTAGCTTACTGTTAGGCAGGAGTGATTCTTAAAGAACCCAACAGCCCTTCTTAGGACTACAATAACGTTATAATTTTTTTTTTTTTTTATTTGCAGCTAGTACCATATTGTGAGGAATTAGCAGGGGGACTTGCTACCGTTGTGTTTAGCTCTTAGTGACACACATATCCACCTCAAACACCAAAGTGGGAAAATTTATTAGGGGTTTGAGTAGAATTAGGCACAGTCTGCCAGTTTCTTTTTATTTTACGTTTATTTTTTTCATAACTCAGCGTCATCTCATCTGGCATAGTAGTGTGCTGTAATACTTGGCTAGAAAATAGCCATAGGAGAATACAAACGTCTTAATTACGCCTGCAGTAGCGTTATATATATTTGATTTCTGGTTGATCTGCTGGTGGCTGTACTTGCTGCAGTGCATCTACTATCAAATTGGGAGCAATTTGGAGTCAGACTTGCGACCACTGTGTTTTAGTGACGCACATATCCATCGCAAAGACCGAAGTGGGAAAATTTATTAGGGCCCGGGGTTGTATTTCAATTAGGCACAGTCTGCCAGTTTCTTTTTATTTTACGTTTATTTTTTTCATAACTCAGCGTCATCTCATCTGGCATAGTAGTGTGCTGTTATACTTGGCTAGAAAATAGCCATAGGAGAATACAAACGTCTTAATTACGCCTACAGTAGCGTTATATATATTTGATTTCTGGTTGATCTGCTGGTGGCTGTACTTGCTGCAGTGCATCTACTATCAAATTGGGAGCAATTTGGAGTCAGACTTGCGACCACTGTGTTTTAGTGACGCACATATCCATCGCAAAGACCGAAGTGGGAAAATTTATTAGGGCCCGGGGTTGTATTTCAATTAGGCACAGTCTGCCAGTTTCTTTTTATTTTACGTTTATTTTTTTCATAACTCAGCGTCATCTCATCTGGCATAGTAGTGTGCTGTAATACTTGGCTAGAAAATAGCCATAGGAGAATACAAACGTCTTAATTACGCCTACAGTAGCGTTATATATATTTGATTTCTGGTTGATCTGCTGGTGGCTGTACTTGCTGCAGTGCATCTACTATCAAATTGGGAGCAATTTGGAGTCAGACTTGCGACCACTGTGTTTTAGTGACGCACATATCCATCGCAAAGACCGAAGTGGGAAAATTTATTAGGGCCCGGGGTTGTATTTCAACTAGGCACAGTCTGCCATTTCCTTTTTTATTTTACGTTTATTTTTTTCATAACTCAGCGTCATCTCATCTGGCATAGTAGTGTGCTGTAATACTTGGCTAGAAAATAGCCATAGCAATAGGATAGCATCGTTTGGTTTTAAAAACTAAAAAACACAAAAAAAAAAAAAAAAAAAAAAAAAAGTTAAAAAAAAAATACAAGTTATAACTCTCATTTTCAAAATGTTTAACCCGAGGGCTAGGGGTAGAGGACGAGGGCGGGGACGTGGGCGTCCAACTACTGCAGGGGTCAGAGGCCGTGGTCCTGGGCGGGGTGAGACACCACCTGCTTATGAGGGAGCAGGGGAACGCCGCAGAGCTACACTCCCTAGGTTCATGTCTGAAGTTACTGGGACTCGTGGTAGAGCACTGTTGAGGCCAGAACAGTGCGAACAGGTGATGTCGTGGATTGCCGACAATGCTTCGAGCTATTTGTCCACCAGTCAGTCTTCCACGCAGTCCACCCATGTCACCGAAATCGGCACTCCTCCAGCTCCTGCACCTCAGCCTCCTCCCCCCCAGTCTGCCCCCTCCCAGCAAAATTTGCCATTTGAACCGGCATACTCTGAGGAACTGTTTTCTGGACCCTTCCCACAGTCACAAACCACTTGTCCGGTTGCTGATGAGCAATTTTCTGATGCCCAGGTTTTCCACCAGTCGCAGTCTGTGGGTGATGATGACCTTGTTGACGTAGTGGAAGAAGTGTGTAAAGAAGTGTCCGACGATGAGGAGACACGGTTGTCAGACAGTGGGGAAGTTGTTGTCAGGGCAGGAAGTCCGAGGGGGGAGCAGACTGAGGGATCGGAGGATGATGAGGTGACAGACCCAAGCTGGGTTGAGAGGCCGGGTGAACACAGTGCTTCTGAGACGGAGGAGAGTCCTTGACCAGAACAGGTTGGAAGAGGCAGTGGTGGGGCCAGACGGAGAGGCAGGGCCAGAGCTGGTGCATCAGCGCCAAATGTGTCAACTAGTGAAGCTCCCGTGGCGAGGGCTCCTGCGGCGAGGGCTAGATTTTCAGAAGTCTGGAGGTTCTTTAAGGAAACACCGGATGACCGACGGACTGTGGTGTGCCACATTTGCCAAACCAGGATCAGCAGGGGTTCCACCACTACTAGCTTAACTACCACCAGTATGCGCAGGCATATGAATGCTAAACACCCCACTCAGTGGCAACAAGCGCGTTCACCTCCGGCCGTGCACACCACTGCTCCTTCCCCTGTGTCAGCTGATAGTCAGCCCCCTGCCCAGGACCCTGCCACAAAAACCCCATCGTCACCTCCACGATCCTCCACAGCATCCACCAGCGTTCAGCTCTCCATACCCCAGACGCTGGAGCGGAAACGCAAATATAGTGAAACCCACCCGCACGCCCAAGCCCTTAATGTGCACATTTCCAGATTGCTAAGCCTGGAGATGCTGCCCTATAGGCTAGTAGAGACCGAGGCCTTTTGCAGCCTCATGGCGGCGGCCGCCCCTCGGTATTCGGTCCCCAGCCGCCACTACTTTTCCCGATGTGCCGTCCCAGCCCTGCACCAGCACGTGTCAGACAACATAATCCGTGCCCTGACCAACGCCGTTTCTGACAAGGTCCACCTGACCACGGACACGTGGACGAGTGCTGCCGGGCAGGGCCACTATATATCTCTGACGGCACATTGGGTTAACTTGGTGGAGGCTGGGACCGAGTGTGACCCTGCGGCTGGTCATATACTGCCGACGCCGAGGATTGCGGGGCCTACCTCGGTCCAGGTGTTTGAGGCCTACTATGCCTCCTCCTCCTCCCACCCCTCCTCCACCTCCTCCTCCGAACGACCATCCGTGGGCATGGCGCCATCAGTCGGTAGCTCTAGGCACAGCAGCAGTGCCGTCGCTAAGCGACAGCAGGCGGTGCTCAAACTGCTGAGCCTAGGCGATAAAAGGCACACCGCCCAAGAACTATTACAGGGCATCACGGCGCAGACTGATCTGTGGCTGGCACCGCTGAACCTGAAGCCAGGCATGGTTGTGTGTGACAACGGCCGTAACCTGGTGGCGGCTCTGCAACTCGGCAGACTGACACATGTGCCATGCCTGGCCCATGTGTTAAATCTGATAGTTCAGCGTTTCCTCAAGACATACCCCAATCTGTCTGATTTGCTCACGAAGGTGCGCCGCATCTGTGCGCATTTCAGGAAGTCCAGCACAGATGCTGCCACTCTCAGGGCAGCGCAGCGCCGCCTCCAACTGCCCGCTCACCGACTGTTGTGCGACGTGCCCACGAGGTGGAATTCAACACTGACCATGTTATCCAGAGTTTACCAGCAGCGCCGAGCGATTGTAGACTGCCAGATGTCAACTTCCACCAGAACTGGTAGTCAGGTCAGTCAGCTTCCTCAAGTCTACAATGAGGAGTGGACGTGGATGTCTGATATCTGTCAGGTGCTGAGTAACTTTGAGGAGTCAACACAGATGGTCAGTGGCGATGCCGCCATCATCAGCCTCACCATCCCGCTGCTTGGCCTGTTGAAAAACTCTCTGGTCAGCATGAAGTCGGAAGCTTTGCGCTCCTCACAAGAGACAGGGGAAGAAGATTCCCTTGTTGATAGCCAAAGCACCCTTAGGTCTGTTTCTCAGCGCATATCGGAGGAGGTGGAGGTGGAGGAGGATGAGGAGGAAGAGGAGGAGAATGTTGGCGAGACACAAGAGGGGACCATTGTTGAGTCCTACACTGTTGAGCGTGTATGGGCAGAAGAAGAGGAGTTGGAGGAGTTGGAGGAGGAGGAAATGGACAGTCAGGCCAGTGAGGGGAGTGAATTCTTACGCGTTGGTACTCTGGCGCATATGGCAGATTTCATGCTAGGCTGCCTATCCCGTGACCCTCGCGTTCAAAGAATTTATTCCAGCACCGATTACTGGGTGTTCACTCTCCTGGACCCACGGTACAAGCAAAATCTTTCCACTCTCATCCCTGGAGAGGAAAGGAGTGTGAGAATGCATGAATACCAGCAGGCCCTGGTGCACAAGCTGAAACAGTATTTCCCTTCTGACAGCGCTAGCGGCAGAGTGCGTAGTTCTGCGGGACAAGTAGCGAGGGAGAGTAGGCGAGCAGGCAGCTTGTCCAGCACTGGCAAGGGTACGCTTTACAAGGCTTTTGCCAGCTTTATGTCACCCCAGCAAGACACTGTCACCTGTCCCCAGTCTCGGCAGAGTAGGGCTGATCTTTACAGAAAGATGGTGAGGGAGTACGTAGCTGACCATACCATCGTCCTAAATGATCACACAGCTCCCTACAACTACTGGGTTTCAAAGCTGGACATGTGGCACGAACTGGCGCTCTACGCCTTGGAGGTTCTTGCCTGCCCTGCCGCTAGCGTCTTGTCAGAGCGGGTTTTCAGTGCAGCTGGTGGCATCATCACCGATAAGCGTACACGCCTGTCGACTGACAGCGCTGACAGGCTGACGCTTATCAAGATGAATAAAGCATGGATTTCTCCTAATTTCAAATCTCCAGCAGGTGAAGGAAGCTCAACCTGAATAATTTATCCACTCCTCCTCCTCCTCATTTTCCTCCTTCTCCTCCTCTTTCTACAGTAAAGCAGAGGAAACTGGCTGTTTTTTGACAGGGCCCACTGGCTCTAGGTATAGTACTTTATGCATTTAATTTTTCTGGAGGGCCACCGACACGGTCCTCTGTTTTAAACAATTTTTGGGAGTGCCACATACAGGCACTCAATCTATTCAATTTTTCTGGAGGGCCACCTTTCCGGTCCTCTGTTTTAAACAATTTTTTGGGACTGCCACATACAGGCACTCAATCTATTCCATTTTTCTGGAGGGCCACCTACCTGCTCCTCTGGTTTAAAAACTTTTTTGGACTGCCACATACAGGCACTCAATCTATTCCATTTTTCTGGAGGGCCACCTACCTGCTCCTCTGGTTTAAAAACTTTTTTGGACTGCCATATACAGGCACTCAATCTATTCCATTTTTCTGGAGGGCCACCTACCTGCTCCTCTGGTTTGAAAAATTTTTTGAACTGCCACATACAGGCACTCAATCTATTCCATTTTTCTGGAGGGCCACCTACCTGCTCCTCTGGTTTGAAAAATTTTTTGGACTGCCACATACAGGCACTATCCAAATTGAATTGTCTCCATAGCAGCCTCCACACGTTGTCTCCATTGCTACCTCCAAAAGTCGTCCATATAGCTGCCTCCATACATCGTCCCTTTATCAAACGAGGTTTGTCAGGCCGAAATTTGGGTTGTTTTCATGGATTCCACATCAAAGTTGTTAACTTTGTCGCCACCCTGCTGTGTTATCCACAAAATACACTGGCAAACTTTTACCATTTACGGATATTATTTCAGCGCTTCTTGCGCATCTGTTTACATTCCCCTCACCCGCCATATCCTAAACTTATAAGAACGCTACTACACTTGATCTTATACAAAAGGTTCTTAGAAGTGCTGTTTGGGGAGTAGCCTAGAGACAGGGGCTTGGATTGGCGAAAGCTCGCCTAGCAGCGGAGCGCCAGCTCCATGCGCATCATGCGCTTCTTGCGCATCTGTTTACATTCCCCTCACCCGCCATATCCTAAACTTATAAGAACGCTACTACACTTGATCTTATACAAAAGGTTCTTAGAAGTGCTGTTTGGGGAGTAGCCTAGAGACAGGGGCTTGGATTGGCGAAAGCTCGCCTAGCAGCGGAGCGCCAGCTCCATGCGCATCATGCGCTTCTTGCGCATCTGTTTACATTCCCCTCACCCGCCATATTCCAAACTTATAAGAACGCTACTACACTTAACTTGGTGCAGGCTGGGACCGAGTCTGACCCTGGGGCTGGTCATATACTGCCGACGCAGAGGATTGCGGGGCCTACCTCGGTCCAGGTCTCAAAGGCCTACTATACCTCCAAATCCTCCCACCCCTCCTCCACCTCCTCCTCCTCCGAATAACCATCCGTGGGCATGGCGCCATCAGTCGGTAGCTCTAGGCACAGCAGCAGTGCCGTTGCTAAGCGACAGCAGGTGGTGCTCAAACTGCTGAGCCTAGGTGATAAAAGGCACACCGCCCAAGAGCTATTGCAGGGCATTCCACATCAAACTTGTTAACTTTGTCGCCACCCTGCTGTGTAAGCCACAAAATATACTGGAAAACTTTTTTCATTTACGGATATTATTTCAGCGCTTCTTGCGCAGATGTTTACATTCCCCTCACCCGCCATATCCCAAACTTATAAGAACGCTACTACACTTGATCTTATCCGAAAGGTTCTTAGAAGTGCTGTTTGGGGAGTAGCCTAGAGACAGGGGCTTGGATTGGCGAAAGCTCGCCTGGCAGCGGAGCGCCAGCTCCATGCCAAGAACCAACTAACATAGTTTTAACTGCAGTACCTTTAATCTACTACTAGTTCACTGCCTCCATACATCGTCCCCTTATCAAACGAGCTGTGTCAGGCAGAATTTTGGATTGTTTTCATGGCTTCCATGTTAACTTTGTCGCCACCCTGCTGTGTAATCCACAAAATATACTGGCAAACTTTTATCATGTACCAATATTATTTGAGCGCTTCTTGCTCACCTTCTTTGGTTCCTCTCTGCTACCCATTGGTTTGAAGCCTGAGTCCATTTAGGGTATGTCGCCATGCCACTCTCTAGCCTTCCGCTGCTGCCGCTGCCTCTGCATGCCGTCCCCTATAGTGTCAGGGTCAATTATTGGATGTTTTAGATGCTATCTAGCTTCATTCTGTCACTCTGTCATGGCCATGCTGTTGCCCATAATTTTGGCATAATGGTGCGATTAAGCAGCCTCAGAGGCATCCATGCATGCTGCCCCTGCTGTTTCCTGTCCATTTCCGTGGTGTTTCCATCCTTTTCTGAGGTTCCCAGGTGTTTGGCCAAGCTTCCCTGTGCAGAGCCTTGGTCCCCTTGAAAAATGCTCGAGTCTCCCATTGACTTCAATGGGGCTCGTTACTCGAAACGAGCACTCGAGCATCGGGAAAAGTTCGTCTCGCATAACGAGTACCCGAGCATTTTAGTGCTCGCTCATCTCTAATGATGAACACTCCACCAATTTTATTCTAGCAAGCGCAGATGTATCCTTAGAGATGTAATATTCTATAAGAACATGAGGTGCCATGGTTGATTGGTGTAAGCAGCAGGCGCTTGGCATTCAACTGTTTCAGACTATTATTGTGATCTCTGTGAGTATGGTGCTGGTCATGCTTTCATGGGGTAGTTATTGGAAATGTAAAAAGTGGCCTTTTAAAAAACTCATCTTAAAAAATGAGGATCACATGTGTCAGATATGAATAAAATATAAGAAATGAACCAGATACTGCCAGAATTTTATCTTAGATGTAAAAAAAGCAGGTATGTTATCTTATTTGTCGACTATTTCATTTTTTAATCTGATTTGCAGTAGTAGTAAAACTGAAAGGCAGCGCAGCGAAGCAGCCGGCGCTCCCAAACATGTGAGCTGTTGTTGTTGTCTTCCCTCCACCATGTAAAAATCTCATTAAATGTTTTTTTCATGAATAGAGCACAACCCTTGAAGCCTCCAGTATCCATGTTTGGTCTTTGCTGTCCAGAGCCATTAAGCAGAGCTGTCCATTTTTTCTGCATAATTGAATTTTTAATCTGATGTATCAGATACTCTACATTAGATTACATGGTTGTTCCAAAATCATAAAGTGATGCTATTTTGCTAAGATGTGCCATCTCTTATGATCAGTAGTGTTAAACTTCAGGCTCCGTAATCTAGAGAATGAATGGAAGGGCTATGAATAGAGGGACATGTGCTTCCCATGATTCCTAGGAGAACAGATGTTTGAGAAAAAAAATATTGACATAGAAGCATTGGGTTTTATTTTCAGGATAATTAGAAGTCAAATCCCAAAATGTGAATGGCATATCCAAACTGAGAGACTTCTATAAATTTAAGGAAATTCAAAGAAATGAAAGAGAAAGCCTGGATGACTATATGATCTCTTCTTTTATAAATTGCTGCTACAAATTCACTACTGTACTTATTTGACAAAAGGTCAGAATCATAAACTATGCTGCTTATACCATAAGTTCAGATAGGCTGATCGTAAAACTTAAAAAGTTAGAAATTTTACAAAGTTTACAGAAAATTACAGGAATTGCAATTGAATTTAGCACCATTTATTTCTTTTTTTTCTTAAAGATAACCTATTTAATTGAAAAAAGTTTTGAAAATATTTTTATCAATTAAATATTTTATTTATTAAAGTCCCCTACTTAACAAAACCCGACTTACAGATGACCCCTAGTTACAAACGGACCTCTGGTTGTTAGTAGTTTACTGTACTTTACCCCAAGGCTACAATAAACAGCTATTAAAAATATCAAATATGCAAGTGCCTGCAATTAAGGTTTATTATTAATCCTGGTTCTGATAACAATCAAATATTTTTAAAATCCAATTGTCACAGAGACCAAAAAAAAAAATTGGCTGACGTTACAATTGTAAAATATACAGTCCCGTCTTACATACAAATTCAACTTACAAACCTACAGAAGCTATCCTGTACGTAACCCAGGGACTGTCTGTAATAATAATCTTTATATATAAAGAGCTATCATATTCTGAAGCATTTTACAAATTATAGGGAGCATATACAAATAAAATAAATATATAGTAGAAACATAGTCATATAGACATTTTGACTTTTTCTCTGAACCTTGACTACTGTTCTACCTTAAAATTTTGTATCCTGGTGCCATCTTTGTTCCTGACCAGGTTTGTCTGCTCTAGCCTTGTTTTTTCTCTATTGTTTCTCTTTGTCTATCTGTGCCGCCCAGTTGTTGACTGTGATTTAGAACAATCCTAACATGTTGGCAGGAACAGAAGTTGTGGGAAGGTCTGGAACCACATTTCTTTCCTTACTTGACATTTCCTTTCTAAAACCAAGTTATCTTCATCAGAAAACTATATTCACTAGTGACCACTATTTTTCTCCTTTAATTTTTTATTTTATTTACAGAGATATTCAACAATGGAGAAATAATAATAACAATATAATAATAATGATAATAATAATGTAAACCACGTGTTAACTAGAGATGAGCAAGTATACTCTTCCGAGCTTGATGGTCGTTCCAGTATTTGTGTACTCAAAACGGCTCGCTGCTCGAACGAGTATTTCGCCTGCTCGAGATCGAGCATTTACTTAAGAAAACACAGTGAAGAACAGTTAAGAATACAATGAAAACAGTGAACACAGGATCATTTAAGTGAAGAACACAGTGAAGAACACATTGCAGATGTTTCCGTACATCTGCTAACTTATCCGAAGACACACGTGCAGAACGGTGTACTTCACAATAGTATGTGAAGAACAATATGTGTGAAGAACACATTGTAGATGTATGGAAAAATCTGCAATATGTTCTTCACATATATTGTAATTCACATACTATTGTGAAGAACACCGTTCTATATGCGTGTCTTCGGATAAATTAGCAGATGTACTGAAACATCTGCAATGTGTTCTTCAGTGTTCTTTCAATGTGTTCTTTCAGTGAAAAATGCTCGAGTCTCCCATTGACTTCAATGGGGTTTGTTATTCGATACGAGCACATCTCTAATGTTGACACATTCAAAAGCCTGGTTATACAGTTCAGATTCATTGGTTTGGGTGATGTATTTTTGGAGGTGCGGGTGATGTATTTTTAGTTGCGTCAGTGGTCATTTATTGTTTTACTGGCATCACTCAGCTAAGGAACACTACTTCAATGATATGGCTTATGAAAAATTGAAATCAAAAAGGTTTTTGGGAATAATATCTGTTTTACAGCACTTTGTTAACTAGTTTGCTTGAGGTAGATATAGATGGTGTACAGTTAGCTATCATATCTAGGACATGATGCTGGGGAATTCCTCTCCAACAAAAGTAGACATAAGTATGGCACATGATATGTGGGTACACATACATTTGGACTGACGAGCTTTAAGATCATATACTTATTCAGTTATACTCAAAGAACAAGGAAATAATACATGAGTTAATACATAATACATGAGAATAACAAATTCAGAAGTATTCTTCTATTACCTCTATATTTTTCTAACCATTCCCACTGAGCACCAGTCACTTTACTAAAAGTGATGGGAAACATTCCTGTGAGATTGGATTATAGGTTTTATCAGAATGAGGCTGAAAAGGCACTAATCAGTTGGACACAGTACTGGAAACAAATTTTGTCCTGATAAATCCCGTAAAATGTTCACTGCGGATGATTAAGAAAAGAAGCAGCAACAACTGAATCTGTTTTGACAGATTGATGTGATGCTTTTTTTTCATCCTCTTTTAGTTTGCAGTAGTGTTCTGGTTGACTATGATTTGTGACATTATAAATCCAGCAGATGAACATCATGGAAAATTGTAGCATTTCTCATTTAATCTCTTTAATAGAAGGAGACTGATTCCTTAGTTTAGGGTGAATATCCATTTGTAAAAAAGACAAGATCCAATGCATGGGTACAATAAAACATGACAATATCCTAGGCGGTAAGAGGACTCACGTTTGCATCATTTAATCACAGTGGGTGAATTATGATCTGGGATCAGGATTTCACTATACATGGCAATAAATGATGATCTTGCTACATAATAATAATCATTCACTGCTATGCATAGTGTTTACAATAAAGAATGTTCTTCCTAGTAAAAAATAAAAAATAATCAGTAGTTAACTTACCAATTTTTACTTAACCTGCTCTAATAGTGATCTTTAAATATTCTAAAAGACACCACACATGTGTACACAGAGCTCATATGCATATGTCTTGAATGAGAAGAGAACAGTTGGTCACCAAGAGACCTCTCTGGTGGCACATTTTCTCTCATAGTAACTAAAAGATCAGGCAACATCTACTCTTGTTGAGTGGTGTTGCTGTTGTGTCAGTCTGCTGCTGCTATAAATAAGATGGTGCAGATGTTGTAAGATCCTCGCATTGTGCGCTGCTCATAGTTTTTTGTTCTGCTCGTGCAGAATTATTGAGGTTCCAACATCTTACGCACTCACACCAGAATTTAAATCCAAGGGCTTCTGTAGATTTAAAGCGTAACTGTAAAGTTTAATGATTTTACCAAATTCTCATATGATTTCCATTTTAAAAACAAACACAATAATGCACATAATTGCCCTTTTCTTTCCAAAGTAATGGCATTTTCTGTTTTGAAAGTGTTTGATAAAAATCTTTCTCACCAGAGGTACAGTGGGCAGACACCTAGCTCTTCTTGTACTTGCCCTCAGGCTGGGTCCAATTCAAGCTGCCCACAGATCTCATGATGCCTTGTGTTCTCTTTCAAAGTAATTTTGAATTAAATCCATTTGGTTTCCCACAAATAAATCCACTGAACTCTGCACATATGGTGACTAGCCTTGAAGCTCTCATCACATGGGGGAGCAAGGAACATGTAATAAGTTAAAGCTGTGTATTATTTGTGCTGTGGGAGCAGTAAGGGTTAATAGCTTATCTACACAGAGCACAAAGTGCCAAGTACAAGGTGGGGAAGGGCTGCAGCATGAGGTGAAGAGAGAAACAGAGTACGTTCTATAGAAGCACAGATTTGAATGGTGGGAAAAATAAGGAACAGAGGGGATATTGTATCTAACTATTCTATGTAGAAAACATCTGTATTCACTGTCCTGAACACATCCAGCTCTGCTACATACACAGAGAGCACTGTCACATGTCTTTCACTGTCTGTGAGGAGGGAGCAGCAGCCCCTTCTCCCCATGAAACAATAGAGTTTTTCTACAGGATGGACTCAAGGGCTTGTCAGCATAGGCAGAAAAAGGAAATATTTAATCACTTAGATAACCTGAGGGCTATAACAAAGAAACTGCTGGATATAGTTTATAGTTGTTCTTTAAACTATCATTTGGGACATTGTGTAAATCTAACAGGTCAACCCATCCCTACCCTGCCCCACATTGTAGAATTCCTTGGCCAAAATAGTCACAATTTCCATGGTCTGCAGAATTCTTGGGATGAAACAGTACATCAGTGTCATATGTAGAGCTCATTTTAAATATTAACAATATTAATATTAACAAGTATTTCAAAAAAAGCAGGAGAAATTAAAAGTAGTTCAGAAGAGCATTATCCCATTGCACAATGGCAACCTCAAATTAGAGAATAATAATTGGTAATTAATTTTGGGGTTTATAGCAATAGTCACAATGAAATTAGAATGTTATACACAGTGTCAAACCGGGGTTCCTTTGGCCCACCAAGTAAAATTAATCTAATAGCTCTCCCTTTATCATACCCCATTAAGTTTTAGGTTAAGGTTAAGGTTTTCTTTAGGTTTTCTTCTTATGTGTATCTTCTGTTACTCTGATTAGCCAGTCCGACAATTGTTGTAGAGTACACAGTAAATGGCCCATACAAAAAGACATAACATTAAAGGACCAAAGGAATATTTTAGGGTTATAGTGGAATAATCTCCATAGTAAGGAAAATTGAGCAGGAAACAATATTTGTATGTCACTATAGATAAAAAAAGAAGTGGACATAATTGAAAAATATGAAAAGCGATCTTGTGTTCTTTTTTTTTGTTACTTAATGTCCAATTTTCACTATATGTGAATATATATTCATAGGTTTTTGAAATCCCTCTATATTTTAATGTCCTCTGTATGACCCACTAGATTATTTCTGTGCGTCACACTATATAAAGTTCCTGTAGAAGCAAAGGAAACAAGTTGACCTGGAATTGCACAGTAGATAGTGTGGCATGGTAAATGGCCAGTGGAGGTCAAAAATTTATATCAAATAAATTATAAGAAGTCTGTAGTTATAGATTTGTAGAAACGTGTTTTAAAAATTCTTAGGTGAATAAAGATTGAAATGTATCCTTTACTCTGAATGTTAAAATCTTTAGACATTCATTATTTAAATGAAATATGAACATTTGTGAAACATATAAAACATTTATTTTTATCATAATTCATAGCAATCAATCAATGATTTCATAGCAGTCAATGGGCATTAAAGGGGTATTCTCATCAGGGCATTTACATTTAATTAAATTCATTTACCATATGTAAACATTTCTTCAATTGGATGTTAATAAAAAAAATGTTCCTGTGTGAAGATAATTTTCTATAAATGTAGTGATATTGTCCCTTAGAAACCAGATAGCTTCCTCGGATACGACCACGTCACACTCTGGCAGCGGTGGCCACACATGCGCTATTGAGCCCTGCCGGACCACCAGGATTCAGCAATCATTACCACAGGACGGCTGTGGGACCTGCAGTAACTCCTGGACATTTCATATACAAAAACTTTTTGTTTCTTTGTGCAATCTCTCCAGTAGAGGTGGCCGTATCCGAGGAAGCTATCTCATTTCTAAGGGACCAAATGACTACATTTATGAGAAATTATCTTCACACAGGAGCATTTTTTTTAATAACATCCAATTGAAGAAATGTTTATATATGGCAGATTAATGAAACTGAATGTGAGTGCCCAGAGAAAATATGCACCTCACTTATCTTAAAGGGGTTATCCAGGGAAACAATGTAAATTAAAATAAATTTCCCATTACAAGCAACAATCATGGACTACAAGTTTATTCATGTAGTCCATGATTATGTGATACAGGTAGAAACACTGGATTATTTGCTGTGACATCATGACCCGAACTAATATGGCCATTAGACATGAGGAAACTGTTCACCCCTCCCATTCTCAGATATTCAAAGTCACATTACTTCAAGGGGCTGGTTACATATGGCTGGCAGACATATGGCCTGTAATGTCAAACCCAGATTGGAGGGAGGAATATTCATGAGGATTTTACTTAACTGATTGTCAGATCGCAAGGGGTTGGTACTTAGATTTTTGTTCTGTCCATAACCCATCCCCTTGAAATCATATGCCAATCATGTGCCTAGACTTGGTTGAGGAAGGGCTGAAGGCTTTGATGCAGGAGGGACACAAGGCAGAGAGAAAGACATGTGGTATGCAGCCCATCCTACTACCCAACAGTTTGACGGAGGCAATTGCAACAGAACTAAGTTCCCTAAATGAGAAGACATACAGCTGGAAATTTGGGTTGCACAAACAGAACACCTCTCTTTTACTTGCCTTCAGCCAATGCCCAATGAAGAGTGTTTTTTATTTCCCTCTGTAAAAAAATGCTATTAATGGAAAATACTGTCAAATCCTTTTTGGATAAAATCGCACTTACATTTTGCATGACTTTTTATTATATTTTACTAATGACTTTAGTTTGATAAACTGCGGCGAACCTCGTAACGAAAAACAATATCCAAATGTTATACTATTTATACATTAATATTATTTATACATTGATGCTGATTTTAAAAATGTATGCAATTTTTTTTTGTGTGTGTGAACATTCTAGTTTAATACTAGAAAAGAGATAGACATTAATTATGGATGTTTTAATACAATCTTACCTTCATGTTTTGCTTGAGCTTATCATTGATACTGTACTTAGCTTAGTGCATTTAGACCCTTATTACATCAGTAAGCAGCCTTGTAAGGTCTTAGTTGGAAGTAAGACAGTATATCCAGTAGCAAAAGTATAAATCCCTATAGAATAAGTTATCTTGCATATGATTATAACATCTCTAATAAACACTGGTCTTTAGAAACTTCGGCAGAGAAAGTACATGGAAAAGATTTAGGCTTATGCTCTTGTAGGGCAGATAATTACAGAATATGAGAGTTAATTCCTACCATAGTTCTGCTCATATTTTAATCAAATTAAGTCTATGACCGTACAAATCCAATATTTATTTTAGCTGAAGCTTTCTCCTTAGGCTTAGCAAAAAAAAAAAAAGTCAGAGATATGATTCAAATTTTTGTCAGTTTAAAAATCTACATTACCTATTTAATTTAAGAAAAAAACTCGAGTGAGTGATTGAGGTCTATTTACAGCACCAACTTCTACACCTTATGATGTTGCATGTGTCATTGCCGTTACTTGTCATGATCTGATTTACTGTTAGATTGGATTTGCATATTTATATGGTTAGAAATGCCTTACTTAAAACCGCTCTTTCAAGCAATGCTTTATCACATATTATGGTTAGAACGCCTATGTTTTAATTGGTAAATGCCACATATATCCAAACATTATATAGGAAAATGTATGTATGTAATGTAAGTAGCATAAAGAATAATCAAATTGTCCATATTAAGTCTTTTAAGACCCTCAACATAAATATATATTGGCTTGTTGTGAAGGGGAGTATGGAAAGGCCCATACTGAGCCCTCTCCATATGCATCAGTTGTATAGACAACTGACACCTGCTGGTAACTGCCGTAGTTGGTGCTGGCACCTTAGAGTTATGCATTTGGGGGCTACCATCTTTGATGGCTGATAGGCACCCCTGTCCTCGGAGCCTATTAAAGGATTCCTTAGCAGTCATTTGGCATTCTGTATAAAAGTATGTCAAAGACAGACTGTAATACAGGAGCAGTATAATCACAATGTACTGCAATACAATAGAGATTACTAAGACTGAAATTCAAAATGGCAGTGCTAATATATTCCCCCAATCTATTTCATCTGCACCTATAACCACATCAACAATGATTATGATGCACCTGAGATTCAACTCCTACGTGTAAACACACCCTAAATACCTTTAAAAACAAGGATGACTGAACAAAGTTAGATCCTTAAACACTTATACCAAGCAATCCTCCATTTTGCCTTGTATGGTGAGAAACCTTCTATGATGACCATATAACTGAAAGTCTCCACAAGACACTACCTCTTCCATTGCCTGTAGATAATATTTTCTTAGCAGTAGTTTTTTAAAATCTTTTTGACATTGCCAACGGTTCAAACTTACAATATCAAAACCTATGTTAAAATCAGAAAAATAAATTCTTGATTACTGGATTGGCTATATTTTGGGAATTGGGACAGCATAAAAATATTGATGACATAATAAATAATATTGATAGCTAAAATGCAGAAGCAAAAAGTCTTTGAAAGCAATATGAGTAATGGGGACTGTATTGATGTACTACCACTTTTCTTAAGAAGTTCGATGAGAATTTCCTCAACGCTATTGATCAGAAGCATATAACAGGTCAAAATGTTACAAACATTTCTTCATATTTAGTCCGAAAGCTATAAATTAGATATTGCATTTATACTCTACACATGTAAAGGCACCAAGGCATTTAATATAGTCACTGAAAGCAACATCAAAATATGTTGCAATTCTGTACCTTTTGCTGGTCTTTTGAGTTTGGGTCCTCTTAAATGAATAATTAAAGATTAAACTGATTTTCTGTATTCCGCTCCCTGATAAATTGGAAGCTGCCTTATTCCAAAGATTTTGAAAAATATCTACATTTTGCTAGAAATATCTACATCTTGCCAGTTATGAAAGGATAGGCAATGATTGGTTAACTTGGTTGGCCACTATCACTAAACTTTACCAGGGAAAGTACAAGACCCTAATAAGGTCACCCATATAGTACTTATCATGGTAAGGTTTGTGTAAATCAATCGCCTGAAAACAGGCTGGTCCCAGTGGCTTAACCCAACAATCTACCTAAATTAAAGATCTGTTACGTAGATTATTGATTCAGGTTTATTCAATCATAAAATTGGCAGCAGAAGTGTAATACATTGCTGCAGTAAAATGTGTGTATATTTTTTGTTCCAAAGAATAATGTGAATATTTTGCATTCCTCAAGCAGGGTGTGATAGGTCACACAGAATGGCAGGCCTAGGAATTTCTTATAGGCTTTGTGCGGTCTTGGAAAACAATTACAACCATTTAATTACATCCAAGGGCGATGTGATCATATTAGGTGCCACAGTTACATTTGACTAATACACCCACAACCTAGAAACCATTTTGGTTTTTAGTGGAAGCAGTAAATACACACCTGCTCAGTATTGAGAGGACTGAGCTCTGGAGCCCTGTAACAGCAAGACAATGAAAAGTTTCAACAAGACAATTAAAAGGTTTGTAAATGGTTAAATCATTTTTAGACTTAAAGCTAGAAAAATAGTAAAAAGTAATATTTTGCAATGTTTGGTTACAACACATAAGTGTTTTTCATTACTATCCTAGATTTTGATATATTACTTTTTTAATTTAGGGTAATTTTGTCTCATCAACAGTGGGTAGTGGGGTAAGCTAATTTTTGTAGTGTTTTGTTTTTTAATTTATAGATCAGAAAATACAATTGAAGATATAGAAACTGTTATAGTTATCACAGGTTTGTCTGCATTGACTAAGATGGCAATGGCATTGCAGTGATCATAAGGCCCTATGGAGACAGAAGTGTTGTGCACAAGGAAACTGAAAAACAGAAGTGCTTAAAGGGGTTGTCCACTTCCAGCAAATAATTGATATGGTTCGTTTAAGGAAAAGTTATACAATTTTCCATTATACTTTCTGTATCAATTCCTCATAGTTTTCTGGATCTCTGCTTGCTTTCCTTTTAAAGGAAACTCTTATGGTTACTTTTAGTGGAGAGAAATCTGTCCATGGTCATACAGGTGATACAGAAAGTATAATGGAAAAGTGAATAACTTTTCCTTAAACAAACCATATCAATTATTTGCTGAAAGTAGACAACCCCTTTAACACCGCTAATGTCTTCTATCTAGGCTCCCCTGCTGCCACTCATAGAAGTGGACCCAACATTTGCTCAGCCTGTGCTATATACTTTGGGGCTTTAGGGAACAAAAAAACCTAGATGCTTAGTCCTTTGTTGGTTAATATTGATAACATAACTCTACATATTTTGTACCATTTTGCAAGTTTTTTTAAAGCTTGTGAACGTGACTAGTATCTCCTGCTTTGATTTCAATACATTGCTCACCAAAGGAAACTCTTCAGAAAGTCATTATTCTTGTGGTCCACATGACGAAAAAAGATACAACAATTTCTTTATTGTATTTAGCTTTTTGTACTTTATTAACTGAACAATATTTTTATTATTTTGTTTATTTTATGTTTTGTACTTTATTAGCTGAACAATAGTTTTATTGTTTTATTTATTTTACTTTTTGTACTTTATAAGCTGTACAATATATTTTAGTTTTATCACAGTGAAAATTTCGATGCACGCTGAGGCACAAAAATAAGTGACTGCTATAACCATAAGTTCTCAATTTCTAATAGAGTCATCAAGCTATTCTTGATAAGTAAGATCCTTTTTAGGTATTCAGCATTCAACAGCCTGAATAATAACTGATAGACCTTATTGATTATTAACAGACGTTGTGAGTAACGTGTCAAGAATGATCAATTACCCCTTTAGCAGTGCGCTAAATGTAATACAGTGGGATCTAGCAACACAAGGAATATAAACTAATAGCTTTATTTTCCAAGAATTGTAATTTTTTTTAAAATAATGCTCAAATTCTGTGATATTTGAAAAAAAAAATGTCAATCCTTGTGTTTTAATATTACTACATTGCAGCTTGACTTCACAGATGATCTTTCATTAAAATAAGCAACCTGCCTTAGAATCTAAGTGGCCATTAATGTCTGGGACCTACTCCTTTTTCTTGAATGAACCCCAATACCCACTGCTCCCCTTCCCTTTCCAATATATTTTCTGTATCTATTCCTCTCAGTTTTCTAGATCTCTGCCTGCTGTCCTTCTATATAAAGCTTCATTGTTTATTTCCAGTGGACAGAACTCTGACCATGGGCACACAGATGCACAGCTCGTTATAACACACAGCTCTGATTACTCTCTCTGATACTAACGGGGCTTGCACCTGTGTGACAATTTCTGTCCACTGGAAGTAAACATAAAAGCTTTCTATAGAATAACAGCAAGCAGAGATCTAGAAAATCATCAGGAATTGATATAGAAAGTATATTGTAAAATGTATAATTTTTCATCATGCAAACAATAACATTCACTTGCCGAAATGAGAATTCCCCCTTTAAGTGTATAATTGCATGTATACTTATTGCAACAAAACTAAAGCACAGACTTTGTGATGCTTGAAAGAATATAACTGAAGGAATACGAGGGAACTCATAGGAGTGTTTTCCTCTCAGTATATAAAGGTTTGATGTTTGTTCTCACTGCAGGTACCAAACTTTAGGGTACATTTATCAGGGCTTGTAGACCAGGCTTGTACATTTTCTGGTGTACAACCCCTGAAATAGTTACAAATTTGTGGAGCATGTGGTGGGGAATGAAGGGGGTCGTGATGGGCAGCGTAAGAGGCCAACGTGGGGCAGGAAGACTACTGATGCAGGGAATAGCTCAATTGTGCCAGGTAGGGAAGCCGTCCATCTGATCTGCTCTTATGAAAGATACAGAACATTGGAGGGAGTTATGATTTAAAGATACATTTTGCCTCTATTTTTAATTTAAATGCATTTTCTATTGTGACATTAATTAATTTGTTTTACCTAATATTAGAATTAATTGATAACATTAGGGGAATCTCTCCCTCGGCAGTTTCTACCACAACATTGTAGCATGTAAATGCTTAGTTTTCAGTTCTTACATGTACCATATACTGTATAACAGTGGGTCATACAGTGAAAATGGCTGAAAAAATATAAATTATATTACTAAGGAGGAGTAAATCATATATAGAAACAAAAAAAAAATGCAATGAGGCAGCACTCCGGTAAGTATAAAGGTGATCTTTATTCACCCATAGCAAAATAAGGTGCAACGTTTCAGCTCATCCATAGAGCCATTATCAAGCGTGCACCCACCATTGGACTTGATCCATTATACTCGCTGTGCTGCTCCACAATCGGACTGTTTGCTCATATATAGTAACTGTATTAACATAAACCATATATATGTGTAAATACAGTCACAATGCCATAGAATTGTTATGTAAAATCCTTATTATCTGCATACATTATGAATAACTTATATTCAGTAGACTGTGAAGCCAAAACTCTTCCACTTTACACAATGATAACATACATTATTAGAGCAAATGGTAGTGACATAATGAGATGCAGCAATCAATAACCACATAAATTCATCATCTGCTGAAATCTCTCTAAGGACTTTTTGTGTGCACATGGCATTGAACTCTTTGGTGTTGTGTCTGGCAGTTCTATAAAGAACATATTAGCAATGCTCTGCCTGGCATCAACACATTGCTCAGTTGTAGTGTATGCTGCCTGGGTGCCAATGGACTGCCGCCAATTAAAGTTGGCAATCAATAGTTGATAAATACAAGCGTGAACCTAATTTCATCTTGTTTGGTAATTATTTGCACCACCAGACATTTTAATTGAACCAATTAACCCAATATTATATAGTAATTAATGCATGTTATTGTGCAATGGCTCTTGCATGAATAAAGAGATGAAATAACAGAAAAAAGGAAAAGTGATATTCTAATTACAGCTTTCTAGTGGTCAGGATATTTTTGTTCCATTAGTTTATCTTTCTCACTTTTTTTTTTTGCCTAAACAATCTTTGCAATAATTAAGATATCTTGAAAAAAATACCAAGACGTTCTCTAGGAATAGGATAGCTAAAATGCTAAATAAAAGTGAAAAAGAAAAATACTTTAGAATTAATATACATTTAAATTTTTTAATGTACCTTGTATATTAAAAAGTACTTTGTGCTAGAAGTTCTACTTAGTAGTCAAAAGTCTGTACCTTGTGCTCATGTAAATAGGTAAAAAATCCATAGTTTCAGAACTGAAAATTTATGCTTCATCAATGTGTATTATTATGCTGAAACACTTCACAAATGTGATACAATGCATTTTAGATATTTTGACAAATTCTCCTATCCCAGGGTAATCATGGATATAAGTGGGTCATGTGGACCGAGCTTTGTCACTTTCAGTTTGATGATAATACTGGAAGAATTGATACACAGTCCAGAAAAGTCATGGTCTTGTGACAATGCCATCTCCGGAAGAATTTAAAGTGACTAGTTCATGTCATGACAATTGTTTACCATTAAAAATACAGAGACAAGGTGTCATCTTTCCTATACTGTTTTTATTAAATCTTGGGACAGTGAGAGTGACCTAAATTCTTTTTTTATAAAATATTCTAATGAACTGGAGGCACTCAGGCTTATGTCACCAGGTACTGCTAATTAACTACGCCCCCATTCTTCTTAACACAGCCAGGCCTCACCTTATGATTACTCAGACTGCTGGTGATGTAAAACGGCAGTTTGAAAATCTTGCGCATGAGCGCTGAGACTCCTTGCGCAGCCGAAGCTGTCTCCGTGAGAAGGAGGGATCTGGATATGTTACGAGGAATAAAGGTGTACGTAAATCAGCAGTACCTGGAGACAGGAGGCGTTTAAGTGACGTAAGCCCGAGCATTGTTGTGAAATTTTTTTTAGGTTAATTGCACTGTACCAAGATATAATAAGAACAGAATAGGAAAAACGAATCCTCGGTGAGGTGACATTATAGGACTCTACCATCAGTGTTTCTTTAAATAATAGCACCAGTACAATAAGACCCAGACCAGACAATAATAGTAAAACAAATGATTATAATTATACAGCCCCCAAACCAGATAATAAATAATAGTATAGAGCCAGACCAAACAATAATAGTAGTAAAAAACGCAGACCAGACAATGATTATACAGACCCCAAACCAGTTGACAAATAATAGTGCCTATCCGATAATAGTGTAGACAATAATTAATAATACAGAGCTTACAACAGACCATTAAAGAATACAGAGTAATCTATAATGCAGACACCTGACCAAAGAATATACACCCCAAACCAGAAAATAATACCGACATTCATATGAGACCATTGTAGTTACAGATCCAAAATTTGTTTAAAATAATACAGACCCCAAACCAGACAATATTAGTTATACAGATTCAAGATCAATCACTTATAATATAGACCTCACTGCAGTTAATAGTTTTACCCCTGCCCGTATAAATAAAATAAAAGATTATCCATTTCTCCTTGTACCAATGGGCACTTCAGAGATTTTAAACTTATGGGTTGAGTAGGCATGGAGTTTGCAGGCCACAAATGTTGGCAGCATCCTCTGCAGGCCTGGCATCCATGCTCTTAAACATTTTACTTTTCTGCACTGAGGAATTTCAGCACACAGTAGAGCATGAGTTTGGTTTTGATCTACAAGTTCCTTTTGCGTATTCCATGATGACAGACCTCTCATCCATGCACTGGGAAACTGTTTTGACCTGCTTAGGTTGCTTGAGGACCAGAGCTGACTCTACAAATTTGAGAATTTATAGTGTGTTGCTTTGTAAATGCTTGCTGCTTCATATAAAGTGCTAAAGAAGCAGTAAAGCAGAATGCAGATGAGGTCTCTCTTCTTAATTAATACATGTTCTCTTTCATGCACCCATGGATGCAGAACATGTTTTGAGCTCAGAAAGCAGTTAACTGTTAACTGCTGACTATGTGCTGCCTGCGCTAAATTCATACATTGGTCCTCCGAATACGGTATATATTTTAATTAGGAGATATACTTCTACTGTGCTATTCTCAGAGGAACAATAATTCTAAAATATGGAAAAATAATGAAAGAAAACATAAGGAAGACATTTTTCATACTGTTTTAAAAGTTCATGAAACTTTATTCTTCCATGGTATTTTTTTCCCTCATAATTTCTTCAACTTTTGACTTGAAAGTGTGTGAGACTTAACTGTAAAGAATTAACTTAAACATCTTCAAGTGTACAATCGCAATCGCAATGCTCATAGAAATGAATGGAGTAGAACGGACGTGTGCGGCCATCTGCTCCACTCATCTCAGGGAGTGACGAGGGGTCCAATGGAGGTACCTCAAACCCCATTGGACCCCCTTCTTGTGATCTGTGGGGATCTCATCACTAAGACCACCACCAATCAGCAACTTAGGCCCTAACCTGTGGATAGGGCGTAACTTGTTTGGTGGGAAAACTCCTTTAACTGTACTAAAGTTGTCTCCTACTGTAGACAGAGCAGAAGAGGTAATACTCAAGCTGCAGCCAGTTGTTTTGCAGCCAGACACAGGATTGTAAAAAGATGGCTTCCAGGAAATGAGGATATAAAAGCCAACCTGTCAGCTAAACTAACCCACACTAACTAAACACATCTTTGAATACTGCTATTGTACAGCAGTACAACTATTCCTAGGTAGTTCTTCCATCTTACTTGTTAAGTTCCACAGTCTATTTGTCTGTTGAACTTTACAGTCATGCTTTTAACATATTTTAGTAGTTTACCATGTGTTAAAAATGTTCTGTTAATGTCTGGCTGTAATCACTATCCCTTCATTCTCAGACCTTTTATTTTAAAGCAAATCAACCAGTTAATATTAAACTAAATTAACAGGAATATACTAAGGCTGAATTTTCATGAATGTATGAAAACGGCCATATGCTACCCGTACTGTACCGTTTTTCTTATGGGTTACATATAGCCACATTCATGTCAATGGACAATACGTGTAACCATTTACATTGCCATTGTTTACACTGTACCATACTGTATACAAGAGCATGTCCTATTTTCTCCCGTATTTTGGTTCCATATGCCCTAGAAATCTATGGAGACGTATAAATATGGGTTACATAGGTGCTGCATATGGATGAAAAAGTCACATATATACGGTCTCCTATGCCACAGAAATACAGTACTGGAGAAATAACACTACCTAGAGTCCTTTTCTCCTGGATTCCGGCACTTGTCTTTTTTAATCTTGACACGCCAGGATTGCTGTAAAAAAAAAGGAAGAAAAAGCAGCCCGAGGCCTGGGGACACGATGTCCGGCTGTCCAGGCTGTCCGGCTGTTAATTATTTACACCTCTTGCGTGAAGTCACCCCACTCAGGGAGAAGGAGGTGACATCAATGTTTGAGAGGGCAGAGATATCATTTGGGAGGTGTGAATAATTAAAACCTCAGTTCACCAGACATTGCCCCAGGCTGCTTCTTCAAATTTATTTTATACAATGATCACAATGTGTCAAGATTAAGGAAGACAAACCCCAAGGATCCTGGGGAAGAGGACTATAGATAAGTATGTTTAGGTAAATTTAGTTTAAAATTAATGGTTGATTTCCTTTAAATTTGTAGCATGTTTATGTCTTTAACATCGATGGAGGGAGCCACAGCACGCCAAGGTTTCCAAAGTATAAAGGCTTTATTTACATAAAAGGCATAGAGTACGCAACGTTTCGATTCGCAATGAATCTTTTTCAAGCATGATGCTTGAAAAAGATTCATTGCGAATCGAAACGTCGCGTACTCTATGCCTTTTATGTAAATAAAGCCTTTATACTTTGGAAACCTTGGCGTGCTGTGGCTCCCTCCATCGATGTTCCGAACTACAGATTCATGTACCAGAATCTTTGGCTGCGAGCACCAAACTATATGAGCTAACGTGCAGGATTTGGATTGCTGTCCTTCCCTCCCCCTTCTGGTATGTTTATGTCTTTACTCACTGTAATGTTTGAGCGTGGCTCCTTTCTTGATTTTGTCTTTATAGCCCATGTTAGATTTCCATTTCTCTTTGCTGACAAAATTCTGCCCACCAAACCCCAGGTTCTGTTGGGCATTCTCCTCTCAGAAAAATATCACCTCACCACTTGTTGTATCTCCAATGTAGGGTGGAACCAGAGAGTAAAGTAAATCAGTAAATGACAGCAGGCAGGAGCAATGTGTTTTATAAAGCAGCAAAGCCAGCTAGATTAAGAAGATATACAGACTGTACGGCAACAAAGTGTACCCAAAAAATGACCCCTAAAAATCCTGACATACCATATTTTAGGACTAAAAGCCTGGATTTTTCCAGATTTGATCAAGAATAAATCCTCATAGCTGTCATGACTACATTATGTTATAAACAGGACCTAATAAGCTTCAGTGAGCAGAGCCGAAGATTAGTATCGCATAAAGGACAGTGTGGGATAGAATTGCTCATTAAGAGTGATCATAAAATTAATGAGTACTTACCTGTCTAGTCCAACTTCAGTACTTAGCATTTGAAATACATTGTAGCAACCACAAATACAAGTACCTTTCATTAACTATAATGACAAACCTACTTCTATAAATTGAACGTTATTAATAATAGCTAAGGTTATAGAACTCTGAGTTCTGTGGTTGGCATAAAGATCTTTATGTCTTCATGAAATTATTAAACTCTTAATTTTCTTACATATTACAACGTAACATTACAAAGCTGTATTGTTCAAGGATGACTGTATTATATAGCACAGTGAGCTTAAAAAGCCCTTAAACAAGTAATAGACTATAATTGTAAACTCTCACATATCATATTTCTTGCACTTGGCTTAGCTGAGTAATCTTATTATGTACAATATATGCTTTAAAGAAATTTTAAGAAATATCAATAGGAATGAAAGTACAAAATGGCGCAAACAAGTCTTAACAGTGCAAAATAAAGACATTCCTTCTCATAGATGATGAAGGATGGTAAGAATTTGCCAACATATCAGACAATAAGCTATATGTTACACTGATGGGTTTCACTCCTAGTATTTGGTAGATGTCCAAAAACAATTGAAAAGCAAGAAATATGGGAGGGTCAGAAATTAAATAGGGAAAATGTATGTGTTTATTTTGCTCATGTTTTAGATGTCAATATAACGAGGCAAATTAGATATATTTTTACAGAAAACTACAAAAACGAGCCTGACAAAATTATTGGAAACTTTTCAAAGTTATGGGTGAACATTGTTTCAAGCATGTGATGCTCATTCAAAATTACCTTTGGCAAGTAACAAGGTGGACAATATAAAAAAATCACACCTAAAACCAGTTTAAAAGTGCAAAAATTGACTCTTTTTTGTCTGTGTACTCCATTAAGCACTGAGAAACAAAAGAGAAGAAGAGAACTGCCTTTGTGTGAACTAAAATTGTAGAAAAATATCTTGATGTTCCTTTGTCCATGGTGTGCAACATAATCAAGAAATTTACAACCCAAGGCACTGTAGACGGAAGAGAAAAAATGATGAAAGGTTTAAATCAATTCTAATCTGGATGGTGGATAAACAGTTACACATAAATGGAAGCACTCTCACTGACTGTGGGTGCATCAGTGTAAGCAGACATTACCAGTCAGAGGAGCACCTGCACCACCAGTTTTATCAAAGCCATGGGAAAATGGCAACAGGCTGTGTTAAAGCTCATCTTTCTAGTTGAAAGACCACACACCACCTAGGCACTGTGGACTGGGAACCAAGAGTAGACAGATGAGTGGTTTCTACTGCCGAACCTCAAGCACGACAAGGTGGTTTTAGGCAACTGCTGGTACCTCATTGCAGCTTTGGGCCGAGACAGGTCCATGCAAATCCCTTGCTTTGTGCATGTGCTAAACCTGGTGGTGCAAGCGTTCTGGGCCAACTACACAGACCTGTAGGAGCTGCAGCTTAAAGTGCATAAGTTTGTGGCATGTGATCACGTTTTCAGCTTTCATACCCTGCTACTGCATGTCTATCTTCACTGCAGATGAATTTTGGTCTGCCCTCCCACCACTTCATATGTGATGTACCGACTAGGTGGATTTCTACTTTGCATATGCTGGAAAAGGTGTATGAGCAGGAGGCAATATATATTTAAAATCCAGTCCAGATGTGAAAGTATAAAAATATTGCATTTTGGCTCGAATCGCAGTAAAGTGGCACACTTTTGGTGAATATAAACTTCAGTCCTGATCAAGCTTAGGGAAATATTTAGAAGGGGGTTGTAGACAAATTTTGAACTTTTGTGCACGTTTTTTTTAAAAAGCCCCAAAAAGCAAAACCCTCTAAGATTAATGAAACAAAACCCAGAAAAAATCCATGAATCCATGCACATATGTCCTGACTAAAGGTAAATGACCCCCTATGTGTTTATACTATGTGTTTTAGTATACTGTATATGTGACATGTATACACTCATATACACATACATTCATATGTACACATGTATACATTCATATACACACATATAGGGAGACATTAACAGTATTAGGGCATCTATGCTGTTAAACTGGTGTAGAAACCCTGAAATAATCGCAAATACTAACCAACCGAAATCAATTGCTCTATTTCCCCCTTCATGCCATCTCTACCCCAAAGGGGTTTGGAGGGGCATGAAGGGGGCATGGCCAGCAGGCTATTGGGCCAGAATGGGGCATAGAAATAAGTACTACACAGACCAGCTATATCTAGAGACAGGTGGTGCCAGAGAGGTGGGGATTTCATATGCAGGATGTTATGCTGTTGTATGTAGCGTCCTATCCCCAACCATTTCTTTCTTTGAGAAGAAGGCTCAAACAGAAGTTTTTTAGCATGTCAGTTTCTGTGTCCAACCATTATGGTGCCCCCTGACACTGCAGGCCCCATAGCAGCCACTATGGCTTCTACTGCAGTAGTTATACCCCTGGTGGTGGAAAATGCTGAGACCTCCCAAAAATGAGAACTGTGTACATGGCATAACTTGAAACTGTGGATTTCTGCAAAATTTGTTAACAAATTAAATCATTTTTAACCATTTACCTTAAGCAATTTAACTGGCAAACTTTAGTGTTTTGCCAAATTATATATATGATTGATTTTACTTGTTTGCTTTTATTTGCTATTCTATATTTGATTATTTAAATTTCCACCAAAAAGAAGGGGTTCAGTTAGTATATTAAATTGTGCGAGGAGAATGAGGCGATATACTTTACACTTTGAAGTATCTTGTTCAATTTTTTTTTTGATTGAAATGAAAGTACTGTGATAAATAATGCATAAATCATTGTCACAGATTGTTTTTACTTTTCTTAATAAAAGAATGTATTCATTTTGCAGGTTATGGATTTGTAGATTTTGACAGTCCTGCTGCAGCACAAAAAGCCGTTGCATCGCTAAAAGCCACAGGTGTCCAAGCCCAAATGGCAAAGGTAAGGACTTATGAAATCACTGCTTTGCTACATGATGAAATCTAGCTGTGAACTTGTGACATGTATGTAGAAAAAGGCACATGCTATTTTTCCTGCCAAAAATTTAGGGGAGGAAATGTGTTCTAAATGAGTTCACTGGCTTTTTTCCATGGAACTATGAGGGTCATGTGTATAAGAGTCCTGTGTTGGTCACTATTCTGAATGCCATGTGGCTATCACTACAATAGGGATTAAATGGCCTGGTATGGTGGTCATCTTGGGAGTCACTGTTATTAAGGTTATGTGTCTTTGCGTTTTATGGTGGTTTCACTACCAGGGGTTTATTAAGACTACCACGGTCCCTGGACTGTATGATTATTAAAGCCCCTACAAATCCAGAATTTACTTTTTACATATGGTATCAAGCTTCTTGGGGATGCCTCCCTTCTGCTGCTTTCAATCTGTGGTTTCAGGAGCTTTAGAGGACCTTCATGTGTTTTGAGATAATATATATTAAGAGCAGCAACAGATGTACATGGGTGTTATGGATGAAGGTCCGGTTTTGGTGGTTTGTTGGGTAGTTTGGGTGGCCATGCACCACCTAGAAGGCTTGGGCCCAAGGCTTCAGCTCAAACTGCCTATATTATTATCCTCTACTGCTCATTACTATCAACAAGCATAACAGCCCTGCTTTATATCTGTATTCCTTATTTTCTGTGTTACTTTAATTGGGAAATTATTTAGACAAACATTTAAATAATACAAAAATAAGAAATTACTTTCCTTGTTTTACATTTAGAGAGAATTTATGTAATTCTAATTGCCTTCATTTTTTAAATATCTCTAATTTAAATGAGTAGCTTTATTCTTTCAGTGTGAAAGCTCTTTAAATTTTATTTGTTATTTATTGATTTTCCATTGTTTAGCTACCTTTTGTAAAGATTAATTGTTAAGATATTCTACATCTTCAATAACAGCTTTCCAACATAAAAGTAAATTCTTATTATGTTTTATACTAAAATGACAGTATATGGGACAGTACAGAATCTTTATTGTTTTAACTAGGTGAATGCAGACAATAGTAAAATATAGTACTGACAGGATGTCCAAAAAACATCTCAGATTTCTCATTTTTGGAGAACATCTCTTGTTTTTCTTTAAACTGCACTTTCATCCATTTTGTAAACCTTGTGTTTTGTGTTATAAAATTTATCCTTCGTATATGTTTTCCATCATCCCTTCTTTAAATGACTCTTTAGTTGAAGTTGAAATACATTTACATAGGGATAATTTACAGAAGTATATTTCCTCCTATCATGCATATGGTAACATATATTGGGTACAGATGCCACACAGTTAAAAAAGTGACTTTGTAGTTTTCGGAATGCAATGAATTATTTTGTATGTATTATAAATTATTACATTACATGACATGTAGGAGTTTCTAGATTTTAAGGTTTGTGTTGATTTATGTGCCTTCAAAATGCCTGTAGTTAGAATACAATATACAATTCAACACTGTACATTACAAAAGTAGGAGCAAGTAGTGGCAGGCCGGCAACCAGGTAGGAGGAATGGGTATTGTTATTGGGTGGCTTTCCTTTGCCATGAGAAAACAGAGGAGATTTATTAAATGCTGGTGCAGGACATACCAAGAGGCGTTGGCCCTGTCTGGCATGGAATTGCGCTATAATCTGTGCCAGGAATTTATTTGGTGGTGTAAAAGAATAGTCGCAATTCCTGTGACTTTGACTTTATCAAGGCTTGAAAAATTCCCCATGTAGTTTGTGAGTCCTATAAACCTATAAATTATTCTTTTTTTTTCAGTAGACAGCCACATAACAAAAACACAAAGATGGAGTAGCATAAATCTGACATTAATATTGTAGAAACAATATTAAATATCTCCAACCATATGAATAACAAATGGCAACCATTATATATATCTGGGACATGCTCTTAAAGTCCGTAAATGTAAAGGTTTTCCCACAACCATTATAACAGTCCACAAATACTCTGAATATTTGAGTTTGAAATATGTTATGCTATAAAGAACCATCTATGTATGTATATAACCACTGTCTGTGATCTGTACATGGTATGAGCGATAAAAAAGAAATCTGGCAATGCATCAAATGTGTAGAGGGGCATCCAGGAAACATAATTCCATGGGGTTATTTTTCACAACACATGCTTTATGTTGAATAATTGGATGGTTGCCATTTTTCTTTGTGCCAAGCTTTCAACAACTTCTAAGAAACAGATTTTGGATGGGTACAGAAAGCTGCTTGGAAGTACCCTGTAGTGATGCCAAAAGTGTTTTCTGTTCATCACTTGAAGGTACTCAATGCTAGTCAGGTCTGAACGGCCACCAGTGTAAAACTATCTCATGGTAGCTAGTTAAATTTATGGGAATATAATCTCTGATGCCAGAACCAATTGTATGTGAGTGAATATTAGTCATGGTTAAAGCAAAGGAAAGCTGAAGCTCCGCAGGAAGCAACACGTAATTAAGTAAATCTCCTGGCATCAAATTGGTTGCTCTTAGCTTTTGATGGTAGCTGATATGTTTGTAGGAAATATTGGGGCTGATTTATAATGTCAAGTATGCCAGTTTTCTTGATGTACAAGTCACAATCCCTGGAAATTTTGGCCCTTTAAAATAAGTTGCCTATGGCGGGGACGCTTTGACTAGCCAAATTCACCAAAACCTGCACAAAAACACTGATGAAATAAAATCTCAATCTAGTATGAATATTCTACATTTATTCAGAACGCAGTAAAAATTAGAAACTATCAGTTTCTGCTGTGGTTTATTGCAAAGTTGGAATACTGCACCAAGAATCCTCAGCAGTATTGTTGAGAGTTTCAAACCAAACTTTTCAGTTCAGGTCCCCGGTAAACGACCATGAACTTCATTGGAAGGCTGGGGGTCAGGGTTCGGCTCAACTTCCCCTGCAGTTAATGACTATGATCAGTGTTAGCATTGATCGTGGGCGCTTGATTAGCTTAACCTGCCGGCTTTGCTGGGCACCACCACTTTGGGGAGGATCATCACTCCCCATTGATCATAGAGAGTGACGACCATCCTCAAAATAGCAGCTTACAACACTGCCAGCATGTTAGTGCCATTGCGCATGCGTTCGCAGTAGTCTGAATATCACTGGTGACTTTGGCAGTGGAATTTAAACAGTTAACACCCACTGTTAAAAGTACTGATTGTGGGTGTTACTGGTTAGGGTCTGGGTGCAGGCACTGAATAAGATTTTAAAATTTGTGTTTGGCCGAGCCAGATTTTTAGCGAATCCACTCATCACCACTCAGCAGTAGTTTTCATGCTGCACATTCTAAAGGACTGGGTGAAATAATATTCTGCTGCATGTTATCTGTAACATGCACTTTCTATCTCAGTCACTTTGCTCAGTCTTAGTGACAAAACATCTATCAATGTGGAGATGGAAGTTGTCAATAGCAGAGGTGTAGTCTAGCAAGATAAATTATCCCACTACAAAACAAACTTGGATATTTTTCAAGTATAACATTCTGTAAAACTGGACTTTTTTTTAAATAAAATATTGGGTTGAAATAATTCCTTCCTCATTTTAAACTTGGAAATCAAAATACACTCCTGAATCAACCTGTATCTCTAAAATCTAAAATTATTTTCACTTTAAAGATAGTCATCCATGCAACAACCTGTGGCAATGAGTTCTCAATTCTCATTTCTAAGAGTTATCCTCTAGACAATGGTAACTTTTAGAAAGCTGGAACTGTCAGACTATTTGGTACACTACAATAGACATTATAATGGGTAAGCTCTGACTGTTACTGCTATTTTGGTTGTCTCAACCTCTTTGCAGCTATTCCTGCTATATATGTAAAACTGTTTTTGCTCTTATAATCATGCACCTGTACAGATATACTTATATGATGCACTTTATACATTGAGTTATTCATAAGTTAATGTCAATTAGAGTTCTGCTACTTTTATTTATCTATCTATACAGAGTGTTAACAATCAAACAACTTGGGTGATGCTATATCAATTGGACATCATACCTCTCCCCACATCTTTGACTTTTAAAGGCATTCTACCATCAAAATCAAATATGATAAACCAGAGGCATTTACTTGGTGTGGTCATCTTCATACATTTGTTATCCATGGCCTCCTTTTTAAATCAGCTTTTATATTTATGCTAATTAACCTGGTGGAGACTGTTGCGACTACCAGAGCTCTTCCATGCTATAGGGGGATGTGCTATGGATAACACATATAAGAAGATTACCAGTGCCACAGTGCCTGGATCTATAAGTAAGGGTCCCTGCGTTATTATGCTTGATTTTGATGCTAGGTTCCCTTTAATTTTGTATTCCCTGTTTATGTTTGCAACATGTAAGCTAAGTAAAGATAATATTTTACTGTTATTTGTTGTTGTAGCTTGCCCTTTTTGTAGGCATAACAACACAATAGACAATGTAGAAATTTGTAGATGCAGTAAAATACAGTTTATAAAACATTCTTTAAAATAAAAAAAAATTCATTAATATAATATGTAATGGCTTGATGTAGACTGCCTTTAAAATATTTATTTAGCAAAGTCTTTACATGTGCAAGTATGATAGAGAAGATTATAGCAACATAAAGTATAGTTAATTGTGTTAATACATCTTATTGACAGTATTAACAGAAACCACAGCAAAAAGCAGATGGCTAAAGAGCACAAAAATAATTTGGATAAACATATGGTATGGAAATAGTTCAGCTTTGAAACGTACTAATAACATCATCATCCTGCCATTAATAACTGGGACTACGCTATAAATACTCAGTGCCAGTAAACACACTTACAAGGTCTGCATTTAAGTTTCCAAGTTGTATACACAGATACAAGCATTATCCAAACATGGGAAGTAAAGTAACACTAACACAATTAGTCTAGATATTCATTATTAGTAACGTTATCTTGTATAAAGAGGTAGAAAAAACATAGAAGTATATTCCTGTTAAACTTTTTAACAGTTATTGTATTTTTTATAGATCGGACATTTTGAAATGCGGGATAATGGACATGTTTAGGATTTTTACTGTTTATTTATATTTATATCAGAGAAAGCGGGTGATTTGAATTTTTTTTTACTAGAATTTTTTTTCTTTTACTATTTTTAAGACCCATGGGTACTTTTACACTAGGTTGTCTGATTGATCCTACTATATACTGCAATAATACAATATAGCAGCATAAGGGGTTAAAACGAGACAGACTCCGGTCTTCGCATGACGCAAGGCTGTCATAGCAATAGATTGCCCGCCAGGATTGTAATCACTCCGGCAGCTTTGCTGGGGGCATTTACATGGTTAACACCCACAATTGGTAACAGCACTGACTGTGGGTGTGACCGGTGGGTGTTTTGCTGCAATATGCAGCAAACACCCACCTTGTATGGAGAGGGTTCAGTCACACTTCGGTAAGGGGATTAACACTTAGCATTTTAGACAGGTTTGGCTGCAAATTAAGATACTAAGACATTAAGATTTACACAGATTTGAGACACTTTTGTGTCCTGTATGTTAAAAGGGGCATGCTCACAGAAATTTGGGCATGGTCAAAGTTTCCAATAAATGAGCTAAAATGTATTAATAATATTGAAAGGTAAATTAAGCAATTAAGCCACCTTTTAAATAGTGCAAAGTAAACTTTAAGACACCTTAGATAAATCTTCCACAACATCCGCTGCTTCATTCAAAGGGTTTGTACAAAAACATAAATGATACTGTAGTAACAGCACTTATCGATATTTTGTTTCACATATTGTTAATCATTCTTAAGTGAGGGTAGATGAGCTGCTATATCATACAGCCCATGAATGAGCTGTTTTGGATGTCATGTTTATTCTATATATTTTATTCTTATATATATATTCTATATATTATTTTTTAATATTAACAATAATTTCATTGCATTGTTCATAATATACAAATTCATGATTATCTTCCTTTCTATTTGTGATTTGTGCTGTTCCTTTATTCTTCTTCCTAGAAATTTATAAGCTGTTAGCCAACTAGACATTAGATGTCCTGGGTGTTCCCTTGAGTGTTCCTTTAGTGTTCCCTTTTCGCTATTTATCTGATAATATCAGCCCGGATGCACTTAAACCTGCTTGGTTTGTGCAAACTGCTCCAGATCCTGGTCATGCTGGTGATGCTGGTCAGATCCAAAGGACACAGTGCAATGGACAGGAATCCTTGCCTCATAGAGAGATATGATGCATGGAGACCCTGGCTGTCAGCCAAACAGCAGTGTAGACTCTGTAACAATGGCCATATGTGTGTTCCCATAGAAATACATGGGGATATGTTCTAGCCCTGGAAAAAAGAGCTAGCACACATAACAAAAAAAGGATACAGGAGGCCATACTCCTGAGCCATTCTATCACCATGTGATCGAGCTTGGACCAAGATTTGTATTGTTGGTAAGTTATTTAGCTAACATTTCTGCAAGAGACTCAGAACACATTGATAGGTTATTCAGTGTAGTGTCAATGTATTGAAAATATCCCAAATAGAAGTGACATACTGTATTTAAACTTAATATTTATTTGTTAATTAGGCTAAAACATAGGAAAACAAAAAAATGTTAAACTTAGTTAAATGCAATTCATGTGAAGGTATAGGCTGAGAGGAAGGGATGTGGGGCAGCAGAACTATGTATGGTTATATATGAGGATATAAGGAGATATATATATATATATATATATATATATATATATATATATATATATATATGAGAATAAAAGACGTCTAGGTTCTTTTTGAAAGGCTGTCCCTGCTGTGACCAGCTCCTGAGCTCTGCTATTCCACAGATTCACAATTCTTAAAGTAATAAAGCTTTATCGCTTCTGGAAATTAAACTTTGTTTTTCTCAAATACTTGATCACAAAGCAGAAAATCTATTGTATTATTTAGATAACTGTTGATCTGTTCACCAATTGGTTATTAGGTTGTACAATGTGAAAGTATATCACACTATATGCATTGAATTCAGGGGAAAATTACTCTACATTAGATCATAATTAAGATACAGCCAACATAGGCACAGCAGAAAAACAATGATTTTGTCTTTTTTGTCTATTCTTCAATTTTCTTTATTTTCTTTAAAGAGTGTTTTCTTTTGCATAATAAAGTATTCCCACCCTTTATCATAACAACCAAGGAGACAGGTAACATGGAAAAAAGGGAAAGTTTAGTTTTTTACAATAATACTAACACTTTTACATTTGAAAGATTATGGGAACTATTTGATATTTCTTGAACTGAGGAAGAAAAAGAATTCTTTTTTTGCAAATGGAATTGGAAGCGAACCAAGTAATCTTTTAATAATGGCATCCATTAATTATTCATGCATGGAGTGGAGTAGTACTGTTAGCAGCAGATCATCATGAAGATGTGCTAATTACATGTGCCACATCATAGATGAACTGCATGAGAGGGAGACACGCTGAACCTAGCAATATCAAACAATGTAGATGTAATGTCAAATAGTGAGTTAAAGGGAATCTGCATCAAACAGTGATTATTTCCGGAGATGAAAGTTTTTATGATGTGAATCTCAGTCTCAGATGTTTTGCAACAAGTGAGGCTGTTATGAAAAGGATATGAGCTTTGATTTACAAGGGTCTGTGCAGAATCAATTTTTAGTGATTTTCAGTTTGCCCTTACTGATACATAGTATACATCTTCTAAAACTAGTGTAGATGAGTCATAAAACATATAGAGTAGTCTGCACTCATGTTGAGCACATCAGCCAAGAAAATTACATCCAACTATCTATTGTTGGTATACTGTATGGGCTACTTTCTCTGCAGTAAAATCCATTATCTAAGTTACTTAGCAGCAATATGCTAGATGGTAGGAAGTTGTGAGCTGTTCAATTCTCTCCGTTAAGTTAGGTATTTCTACTGTTTGGGGAGATGCAAAATTTTATTTTTTATATGTAGGGGGCAAAGGGGTATTATCATGTGGGTGTTCACATTTTGAAAATTATTTGCCATTTATACATTTCTTCAACTGGATGTTATTTAAAATTTACCTGGTTCCACTTGTATTAAGATTTCCCATAAATTTAACCATATTGTCCTTTAGAGACTAGATTGTTGTCCTTGGATAAGACCACTGCTCATTGCAGAAAGAGAATCTAAGACTCACAGCTGTCCTGTGATAATGGAAGCTGAATCCAGGTGGTAGCGCATGTCTGGTCACTGCTGCCAGAGTGTGGTGGTGGTTATATCCAGAGATGGCTATTTTGTTTCTCAGGGACAAGTTGGCCACATTTATGGGACATTATCTTCACACAGAAACATTTTTTAATAGCGTGCAGTTGAAATGTATCTATACGTCAGACAAATTAAATTAAATGTGAATGTCGAGATGGGAATACCCTTTAAGATGCATTTAAAAGTTAGAGTCTATGACACTGATAATCTATCCTTGTATAAAGTTATCAATATTATTCAACGGGGTTGGCTTCAAATTGCCACTAGTATATATCAAGCACTGTAGCCCCTTCATTGTTTAGCAAATATACATTGTATATTCAGTTATATACAATGCTTAGAAATAACAGACGTATATAACATGATTATAAAAATTAACAGAATTCAATGTCTTGCTATATCTTAGAAAAAAATAAGTGAAAGATTTTTTTGTTAAATTGCCTCACAAAAATATGAATAAAAGTGACAAATTAATCCCAGCATGATATCAATGAACACTGCAAATCATTGAACAAAACATCCAAAATAAAGGTTTGATTTTTGATGGGTCTTTAATAGGGATATGTGGATGCGTTATCGTTTGTGAACCGTACCTGACTTGAATGCCTGACCTGACTTGAATGGTAACACCCTCGATCAGTGTTGGCACAGGTCTTACCCTTTAAATACACATTGCCAATTTCCAAAGGGGTTTCACTCCCCAAAGAATTTAAGAATTAACGCCTGCAATCTGTGCCAACACCGATCGTGAGTGTTAATTGCTAGGGATGAGCCCAAATGCCAAACCTGGAAGCCTGGATTTGGACTCAGGGATCCTCACTCGCAATGCCCGGGACAGACCTGAACATTGGTCCACTAGTCTTCAAATGTAACTTAAAAACAAATTCTTTTAGTATCATTGGAGCTAATTGGTAAGATCGAAAACGTTTTTTCTTTGTTCATTAGTTTACACTCGGCACATCATCCTGTCAGAAAAAAAAACAGAAATGTACATATCGTTTAATCAAAAAAAAAAAAAAAATCACATGGTCATAAGCATTCGGACCCTTTGCTCAGTATTGAATAGAAGCACCTTTTGAGCTAGTACAGCCATGAATCTTCTTGGGAATGATGCAACAAGTTTTTTCACACCTGGACATTGGACATTGGAATTAGATATTTCTCAAGTCTCTCCAGAGATGCTCATTTGGGTTTAGGTCAGGGCATTGGCTGGGTCACAGAGTTGTTCTGAAGCCACTGCTTTGTTATTTTAGCTGCATGCTTGGGGTCACTGGGGGTCATCTATGGTTGTTTTTATTGGCCTGATTTTGCCTTGTTTTGTCTTTTTTCTGTCTACTACTTCTGTAATTCATTAATTTCACTTTTTCCTAGTGTTTAAATGCGACATTTGCTCAAACTTGAGACATCTTGAGTTTTATATGGTGGTTTGGATTTTGGAAAATTGTTTGTTGTTTTTACATTAAGAGTACCAATTCTAATTTTATTTTAATTTTCTTTTTTTTTTTTTCCGAAAATTCAGTTTCTGTGTAACATGTAACCACTGGTATATCCTAGCATAGAATACTACATAATATAGATAGAATATCTATAAATACAATAAAAGAAAACGCTAAAGTGAAGTAAGCAGTTGATTTTGTAACTCTAGTCTTTTCCTTTGAAAGTGTTATCTCAGTCTGCCTCCTTGACTCTGACAGTGTGAATTTGATGATAAATTATCGAACCAGTCAGATACTTTGGTGTGTGCAGATGGTGTTTACTAGCATGGTACTGGCGCAAGCCAATGTGTTGAAACTGTACAGTTAGTAGATGTTTGCTTTAAATAATTATAAGCTAAATGCGCATCTCATTATGCTTCTGCTAGAGATGAGCGAGCACTAAAATGCTCGGGTACTCGTTATTCGAGACGAACTTTTCCCGATGCTCGAGTGCTCGTCTCGAATAACGAACCCCATTGAAGTCAATGGGAGACTCGAGCATTTTTCAAGGGGACCAAGGCTCTGCACAGGGAAGCTTGGCCAAACACCTGGGAACCTCAGAAAAGGATGGAAACACCACGGAAATGGACAGGAAACAGCAGGGGCAGCATGCATGGATGCCTCTGAGGCTGCTTAATCGCACCATTATGCCAAAATTATGGGCAACAGCATGGCCATGACAGAGTGACAGAATGAAGCTAGATAGCATCTAAAACATGCAATAATTGACCCTGACACTATAGGGGACGGCATGCAGAGGCAGCGGCAGCAGGCTAGAGAGTGGCATGGCGACATACCCTAAATGGACTCAGGCTTCAAACCAATGGGTGGCAGAGAGGAACCAAAGGAGGTGAGCAAGAAGCGCTCAAATAATATCGGTACATGATAAAAGTTTGCCAGTATATTTTGTGGATTACACAGCAGGGTGGCGACAAAGTTAACATGGAAGCCATGAAAACAACCCAAAATTCTGCCTGACACAGCTCGTTTGATAAGGGGACCATGTATGGAGGCAGTGAACTAGTAGTAGATTAAAGGTTCTGCAGTTAAAACTATGTTAGTTGGATCTTGGCATGGAGTTGGCGCTCCGCTGCCAGGCGAGCTTTCGCCAATCCAAGCCCCTGTCTCTAGGCTACTCCCCAAACAGCACTTCTAAGAACCTTTTGTATAAGATCAAGTGTAGTAGCGTTCTTATAAGTTTAGGATATGGCGGGTGAGGGGAATGTAAACAGATGCGCAAGAAGCGCTGAAATAATATTGGTAAATGATAAAAGTTTATTAGTATATTTTGTGGATAACACAGCTGGGTGGCGACAAAGTTAACAACTTTGATGTGGAATCCATGAAAACAACCCAAATTTCTGCCTGACACACCTCGTTTGATAAAGGGACGATGTATGGAGGCAGCTATATGGACGACTTTTGGAGGTAGCAATGGAGACAACGTGTGGAGGCTGCTATGGAGACAATTTAATTTGGATAGTGCCTGTATGTGGCAGTCCCAAAAATTTTTCAAACCAGAGGAGCAGGTAGGTGGCCCTCCAGAAAAATAGAATAGATTGAGTGCCTGTATGTGGCAGTCCCAAAAAGTTTTCAAACCAGAGGAGCAGGTAGGTGGCCCTCCAGAAAAATTGAATAGATTGAGTGCCTGTATGTGGCAGTCCCAAAAAGTTTTCAAACCAGAGGAGCAGGTAGGTGGCCCTCCAGAAAAATTGAATAGATTGAGTGCCTGTATGTGGCAGTCCCAAAAAGTTTTCAAACCAGAGGAGCAGGTAGGTGGCCCTCCAGAAAAATTGAATAGATTGAGTGCCTGTATGTGGCAGTCCCAAAAAGTTTTCAAACCAGAGGAGCAGGTAGGTGGCCCTCCAGAAAAATTGAATAGATTGAGTGCCTGTATGTGGCAGTCCCAAAAAGTTTTCAAACCAGAGGAGCAGGTAGGTGGCCCTCCAGAAAAATAGAATAGATTGAGTGCCTGTATGTGGCAGTCCCAAAAAGTTTTCAAACCAGAGGAGCAGGTAGGTGGCCCTCCAGAAAAATGGAATCGATTGAGTGCCTGTATGTGGCAGTCCCAAAAAGTTTTCAAACCAGAGGAGCAGGTAGGTGGCCCTCCAGAAAAATAGAATAGATTGAGTGCCTGTATGTGGCACTCCCAAAAATTGTTTAAAACAGAGGAACGGGTCGGTGGCCCTCCAGAAAAATTGAATAGATTGAGTGCCTGTATGTGGCACTCCCAAAAATTGTTTAAAACAGAGGACCGGGTCGGTGGCCCTCCAGAAAAATTAAATGCATAAAGTACTATAGCTAGAGCCAGTGGGCCCTGTCAAAAAATAGCCAGTTTCCTCTGCTTTATTGTACAAAGAGGAGGAGAAGGAGGAAAATGAGGAGGAGGAGGAGTGGATCAATTATTCAGGTTGAGCTTCCTTCACCTGGTGGAGATTGGAAATTATGAGAAATCCAGGCTTTATTCATCTTAATAAGCGTCAGCCTGTCAGCGCTGTCAGTCGACAGGCGTGTACGCTTATTGGTGATGATGCCACCAGCTGCACTGAAAACCTGCTCGGACAAGACGCTAGCGGCAGGGCAGGCAAGAACCTCCAAGGCGTACAGCGCCAGTTCGTGCCACATGTCCAGCTTTGAAACCCAGTAGTTGTAGGGAGCTGTGTGATCATTTAGGACGATGGTATGGTCAGCTACGTACTCCCTCACCATCTTTCTGTAAAGATCAGCCCTACTCTGCCGAGACTGGGGACAGGTGACAGTGTCTTGCTGGGGTGACATAAAGCTGGCAAAAGCCTTGTAAAGCGTACCCTTGCCAGTGCTGGACAAGCTGCCTGCTCGCCTACTCTCCCTCGCTACTTGTCCCGCAGAACTACGCACTCTGCCGCTAGCGCTGTCAGAAGGGAAATACTGTTTCAGCTTGTGCACCAGGGCCTGCTGGTATTCATGCATTCTCACACTCCTTTCCTCTGCAGGGATGAGAGTGGAAAGATTTTGCTTGTACCGTGGGTCCAGGAGAGTGAACACCCAGTAATCGGTGCTGGAATAAATTCTTTGAACGTGAGGGTCACGGGATAGGCAGCCTAGCATGAAATCTGCCATATGCGCCAGAGTACCAACGCGTAAGAATTCACTCCCCTCACTGGCCTGACTGTCCATTTCCTCCTCCTCCAACTCCTCCAACTCCTCTTCTTCTGCCCATACACGCTGAACAGTAAAGGACTCAACAATGGTCCCCTCTTGTGTCTCGCCAACATTCTCCTCCTCTTCCTCCTCATCCTCCTCCACCTCCACCTCCTCCGATATGCGCTGAGAAACAGACCTAAGGGTGCTTTGGCTATCAACAAGGGAATCTTCTTCCCCCGTCTCTTGTGACGAGCGCAAAGCTTCCGACTTCATGCTGATCAGAGAGTTTTTCAACAGGCCAAGCAGCGGGATGGTGAGGCTGATGATGGCGGCATCGCCACTGACCATCTGTGTTGACTCCTCAAAGTTACTCAGCACCTGACAGATATCAGACATCCACGTCCACTCCTCATTGTAGACTTGAGGAAGCTGACTGACCTGACTACCAGTTCTGGTGGAAGTTGACATCTGGCAGTCTACAATGGCTCGGCGCTGCTGGTAAACTCTGGATAACATGGTCAGTGTTGAATTCCACCTCGTGGGCACGTCGCACAACAGTCGGTGAGCGGGCAGTTGGAGGCGGCGCTGCGCTGCCCTGAGAGTGGCAGCATCTGTGCTGGACTTCCTGAAATGCGCACAGATGCGGCGCACCTTCGTGAGCAAATCTGACAGATTGGGGTATGTCTTGAGGAAACGCTGAACTATCAGATTTAACACATGGGCCAGGCATGGCACATGTGTCAGTCTGCCGAGTTGCAGAGCCGCCACCAGGTTACGGCCGTTGTCACACACAACCATGCCTGGCTTCAGGTTCAGCGGTGCCAGCCACAGATCAGTCTGCGCCGTGATGCCCTGTAATAGCTCTTGGGCGGTGTGCCTTTTATCGCCTAGGCTCAGCAGTTTGAGCACCGCCTGCTGTCGCTTAGCAACGGCACTGCTGCTGTGCCTAGAGCTACCGACTGATGGCGCCGTGCCCACGGATGGTAGTTCGGAGGAGGAGGTGGAGGAGGGGTGGGAGGAGGAGGCATAGTAGGCCTGAAACACCTGGACCGAGGTAGGCCCCGCAATCCTCGGCGTCGGCAGTATATGACCAGCCCCAGGGTCAGACTCGGTCCCAGCCTCCACCAAGTTAACCCAATGTGCCGTCAGCGATATATAGTGGCCCTGCCCGGCAGCACTCGTCCACGTGTCCGTGGTCAGGTGGACCTTGTCAGAAACGGCGTTGGTCAGGGCACGGGTGATGTTGTCTGACACGTGCTGGTGCAGGGCTGGGACGGCACATCGGGAAAAGTAGTGGCGGCTGGGGACCGAATACCGAGGGGCGGCCGCCGCCATGAGGTTGCGAAAGGCCTCGGTCTCTACTAGCCTATAGGGCAGCATCTCCAGGCTAAGCAATCTGGAGATGTGCACATTAAGGGCTTGGGCGTGCGGGTGGGTTGCACTATATTTGCGTTTCCGCTCCAGCGTCTGGGGTATGGAGAGCTGAACGCTGGTGGATGCTGTGGACGATCGTGGAGGCGACGATGGGGTTTTTGTGGCAGGGTCCTGGGCAGGGGGCTGACTATCAGCTGACACAGGGGAAGGAGCAGTGGTGTGCACGGCCGGAGGTGAACGGGCTTGTTGCCACTGAGTGGGGTGTTTAGCATTCATATGCCTGCGCATACTGGTGGTAGTTAAGCTAGTAGTGGTGGAACCCCTGCTGAGCCTGGTTTGGCAAATGTTGCACACCACAGTCCGTCGGTCATCCGGTGTTTCCTTAAAGAACCTCCAGACTTCTGAAGATCTAGCCCTCGCCGCAAGAGCCCTCGCCACGGGAGCTTCACTAGTTGACACATTTGGCGCTGATGCACCAGCTCTGGCCCTGCCTCTCCGTCTGGCCCCACCACTGCCTCTTCCAACCTGTTCTGGTCGAGGACTCTCCTCCGTCTCAGAAGCACTGTGTTCACCCGGCCTCTCAACCCAGCTTGGGTCTGTCACCTCATCATCCTCCGATCCCTCAGTCTGCTCCCCCCTCGGACTTCCTGCCCTGACAACAACTTCCCCACTGTCTGACAACCGTGTCTCCTCATCGTCGGACACCTCTTTACACACTTCCACTACGTCAAGAAGGTCATCATCACCCACAGACTGTGACTGGTGGAAAACCTGGGCATCGGAAAATTGCTCAGCAGCAACCGGACAAGTGGTTTGTGACTGTGGGAAGGGTCCAGAAAACAGTTCCTCAGAGTATGCCGGTTCAAATGCCAAATTTTCCTGGGAGGGGGCAGACTGGGGGGGAGGAGGCTGAGGTGCAGGAGCTGGAGGAGTGGCGATTTCGGTGACATGGGTGGACTGCGTGGAAGACTGACTGGTGGACAAATTGCTCGAAGCATTGTCAGCAATCCACGACATCACCTGTTCGCACTGTTCTGGCCTCAACAGTGCTCTACCACGAGTCCCAGTAACTTCAGACATGAACCTAGGGAGTGTAGCTCTGCGGCGTTCCCCTGCTCCCTCATAAGCAGGTGGTGTCTCACCCCGGCCAGGACCACGGCCTCTGACCCCTGCAGTAGTTGGACGCCCACGTCCCCGCCCTCGTCCTCTACCCCTAGCCCTCGGGTTAAACATTTTTAAAATGAGAGTTATAGCTTTAATTTTTTTTTAACTTTTTTTTGTGTTTTTTTTTTTTTTTGTGTTTTTGAGTTTTTAAAACCAAACAATGCTATCCTATTGCTATGGCTATTTTCTAGCCAAGTATGAAAGCACACTACTATGCCAGATGAGATGACACCGAGTTATTAAACAAAATAAACGTAAAATAAAAAAGGACAAATGGCAGACTGTGCCTAATTGAAATCCAACCCCTACTAAATTTTCCCACTTCGGTCTTTGCAATGGATATGTGCGTCACTAAGCGCAAAACACAGTGGTCGCAAGTCTCACTACAAATTGCTCCCAATTGGCTAGTAGATGCACTGCAGCAAGTACAGCCACCAGCAGATCAACCAGAAATCAAATATATAACGCTACTGTAGGCGTAAGCCGTTTGGATTCTCCTATGGCTATTTTCTAGCCAAGTATGAAAGCACACTACTATGCCAGATGAGATGACGCTGAGTTATTAAACAAAATAAACGTAAAATAAAAAAGGACAAATGGCAGACTGTGCCTAATTGAAATCCAACCCCTACTAAATTTTCCCACTTCGGTCTTTGCAATGGATATGTGCGTCACTAAGCGCAAAACACAGCGGTCGCAAATCTCACTACAAATTGCTGACAATTGGCTAGTAGATGCACTGCAGCAAGTACAGCCACCAGCAGATCAACCAGAAATCAAATATATAACGCTACTGTAGGCGTAAGCCGTTTGGATTCTCCTATGGCTATTTTCTAGCCAAGTATGAAAGCACACTACTATGCCAGATGAGATGACGCCGAGTTATTAAACAAAATAAACGTAAAATAAAAAAGGACAAATGGCAGACTGTGCCTAATTGAAATCCAACCCCTACTAAATTTTCCCACTTTGGTCTTTGCAATGGATATGTGCGTCACTAAGCGCAAAACACAGCGGTCGCAAGTCTCACTACAAATTGCTCACAATTGGCTAGTAGATGCACTGCAGCAAGTACAGCCACCAGCAGATCAACCAGAAATCAAATATATAACGCTACTGTAGGCGTAAGCCGTTTGGATTCTCCTATGGCTATTTTCTAGCCAAGTATGAAAGCACACTACTATGCCAGATGAGATGACGCTGAGTTATTAAACAAAATAAACGTAAAATAAAAAAGGACAAATGGCAGACTGTGCCTAATTGAAATCCAACCCCTACTAAATTTTCCCACTTCGGTCTTTGCAATGGATATGTGCGTCACTAAGCGCAAAACACAGTGGTCGCAAGTCTCACTACAAATTGCTCACAATTGGCTAGTAGATGCACTGCAGCAAGTACAGCCACCAGCAGATCAACCAGAAATCAAATATATAACGCTACTGTAGGCGTAAGCCGTTTGGATTCTCCTATGGCTATTTTCTAGCCAAGTATGAAAGCACACTACTATGCCAGATGAGATGACGCTGAGTTATTAAACAAAATAAACGTAAAATAAAAAAGGACAAATGGCAGACTGTGCCTAATTGAAATCCAACCCCTACTAAATTTTCCCACTTCGGTCTTTGCAATGGATATGTGCGTCACTAAGCGCAAAACACAGCGGTCGCAAATCTCACTACAAATTGCTGACAATTGGCTAGTAGATGCACTGCAGCAAGTACAGCCACCAGCAGATCAACCAGAAATCAAATATATAACGCTACTGTAGGCGTAAGCCGTTTGGATTCTCCTATGGCTATTTTCTAGCCAAGTATGAAAGCACACTACTATGCCAGATGAGATGACGCCGAGTTATTAAACAAAATAAACGTAAAATAAAAAAGGACAAATGGCAGACTGTGCCTAATTGAAATCCAACCCCTACTAAATTTTCCCACTTCGGTCTTTGCAATGGATATGTGCGTCACTAAGCGCAAAACACAGCGGTCGCAAGTCTCACTACAAATTGCTCACAATTGGCTAGTAGATGCACTGCAGCAAGTACAGCCACCAGCAGATCAACCAGAAATCAAATATATAACGCTACTGTAGGCGTAAGCCGTTTGGATTCTCCTATGGCTATTTTCTAGCCAAGTATGAAAGCACACTACTATGCCAGATGAGATGACGCTGAGTTATTAAACAAAATAAACGTAAAATAAAAAAGGACAAATGGCAGACTGTGCCTAACTGAAATCCAACCCCTACTAAATTTTCCCACTTCGGTCTTTGCAATGGATATGTGCGTCACTAAGCGCAAAACACAGCGGTCGCAAATCTCACTACAAATTGCTGACAATTGGCTAGTAGATGCACTGCAGCAAGTACAGCCACCAGCAGATCAACCAGAAATCAAATATATAACGCTACTGTAGGCGTAAGCCGTTTGGATTCTCCTATGGCTATTTTCTAGCCAAGTATGAAAGCACACTACTATGCCAGATGAGATGACGCCGAGTTATTAAACAAAATAAACGTAAAATAAAAAAGGACAAATGGCAGACTGTGCCTAATTGAAATCCAACCCCTACTAAATTTTCCCACTTCGGTCTTTGCAATGGATATGTGCGTCACTAAGCGCAAAACACAGCGGTCGCAAGTCTCACTACAAATTGCTCACAATTGGCTAGTAGATGCACTTCAGCAAGTACAGCCACCAGCAGATCAACCAGAAATCAAATATATAACGCTACTGTAGGCGTAAGCCGTTTGGATTCTCCTATGGCTATTTTCTAGCCAAGTATGAAAGCACACTACTATGCCAGATGAGATGACGCTGAGTTATTAAACAAAATAAACGTAAAATAAAAAAGGACAAATGGCAGACTGTGCCTAATTGAAATCCAACCCCTACTAAATTTTCCCACTTCGGTCTTTGCAATGGATATGTGCGTCACTAAGCGCAAAACACAGCGGTCGCAAGTCTCACTACAAATTGCTCACAATTGGCTAGTAGATGCACTGCAGCAAGTACAGCCACCAGCAGATCAACCAGAAATCAAATATATAACGCTACTGTAGGCGTAAGCCGTTTGGATTCTCCTATGGCTATTTTGTAGCCAAGTATGAAAGCACACTACTATGCCAGATGAGATGACACTGAGTTATTAAACAAAATAAACGTAAAATAAAAAAGGACAAATGGCAGACTGTGCCTAATTGAAATCCAACCCCTACTAAATTTTCCCACTTTGGTGTTTGAGGTGGATATGTGTGCCACTAAGAGCTAAACACAACGGTAGCAAGTCCCCCTGCTAATTCCTCACAAAATGTTACTAGATGCAAATAAAAAAAAAAAAAAGTAGAACGTTATTGTAGCCCTAAGAAGGGCTGTTGGGTTCTTGGAGAATCACTCCTGCCTAACAGTAAGCTAATAGAACACCCTAACGCTTTCCCTGACCAGCAGCAGCTCTCTCCCTAGCGGCATCCAGACACAGAATGATCCGAGCAGCGCGGGCAGCGGCTAGTCTATCCCAGGGTCACCTGATCTGGCCAGCCAACCACTGCTATCGACGTGTAAGGGTACCACGTCATGCTGGGTGGAGTGCAGAGTCTCCTGGCTTGTGATTGGCTCTGTTTCTGGCCGCCAAAAAGCAAAACGTCGGGAGCTGCCATTTTCTCGAGCGGGCGAAGTATTCGTCCGAGCAACGAGCAGTTTCGAGTACGCTAATGCTCGAACGAGCATCAAGCTCGGACGAGCATGTTCGCTCATCTCTAGCTTCTGCACAACTAATCCGTAGGATGAGCTCGTTCTGCCTAAGAAGGTTTATCTCTAGCAAACTCATACTTTGGCCTTATGATCCCATTTTCCTTGGTGTACCTTTTGTTCTCATTGGCGAGTTTTTAAGTGCGAGGCATAGCAGAGTACCTTACAAATTTGTACAGTAAGCTGAAATTTTTCTCATGAGTGTCTTTATTTACACCTTATATAAAAATCATGATGCAAAGGCTTACCAATAAAGTGATTTAAGTCCCTTCTTCCCAAGCACCTCTAGTCTTTGATCACATATTTGTATCTCCACTATCGATTATTATCATACCAAATTTCCTTTCTGGATTCATCATGTTCACTTGTTCCTTTGAGAAATACATATTTAGTACTTCATTTTTATATGAACAGTATAATCATATATTCATAATGGTATAATTGAAAGGTAGGGTTCACAGAAAAAATTAAATCTGGCTCAATTATAACTAAGGATAAGCGGACCCATTGAAATTCGGGTTCAGCTTGGATTGGCCACACTCCTAGCTCAAAAATCTGTTTGGATTAGTTTATTGAACCCATACTACCACTATCCACCAACGCGATCGGTAATGTCATTGCAGGTTCAGGTCCACTCATCACTTATTATAACAAAACTTTCTACTTCTGTAAAATCTTTCCACTGATGTTCATCTCTTTTTTTGCATTTTTATTTTCCACTCCAGCCTTCCAATAGCTAATTTTTTTTTCCTTATCCATTCAAAGAGCTGAATAAAGACAAATTTTTGTTGGACAAATTGTTTTTTTTACCTTTAAAATAAAAGTCTTCCCATCACACATTTGGGCACATTTACTTACCTGTCAGACGAAGCTGCCTGAATGAGAATGCACTCTGGCGCGATTCACTGAGCTTGAGATTGGGAGTCCGATATCGTGCATGTGTAGCTTTCCTGATCAGGTCAGACGGAGCTCACCCTCTTCTTCCTGGTGCATGTAAGTAAGTAAGTAGCTTTTTTTCCACTATTTTCCACAAGGGGTTGTCCAACTATTATAAATTTAGAAGCCAGGTATAGGTAGCTTTTTTAAAAGAATAAAACTTTACTCATCTGCTACAGCTCCTGTTACAGCTTCTTATGTCCTGCGCATGTCCCTTCTTATGTCCAGCTCCAAAAGCTTCTGGGCGGCCTGGCACACTTACCCATCTCCTGTACCAACAGCATATCAGGCGCTGGTACAGTAGAGGTGTGGGCATGCCAGGCCGCATGGAAGTTGTTGGAGCGGAGCTTCCGTGATCCGATGGACCATGATGCAAAACACTGTAAACGACGGACCAGCTGAGTAAAGTTTTATTTTTTTAAAAGCTCTCCCCAAGTCTGGCTGCTAAATTTTTATACTAGTTAGAGAACTCCTTTTTAAATATGACATTATCTTCATACCATGGGTCACTATGATTATGCTGGTACCTGTTTTTTTTTTTCATTTTTACCCAATTTTACAGAATAAAAATAGTATAGGAGAAAATCAAATTTCTTTTAGCATCGCCATCTTTTCAGCTGTATTTTATTATTTAGTTGACAGAACAGGTTAAGGGCTTATTTTTGTGAGGAAAAAAAAATTGTACTATCCTTTTCTGTGGTCTCATTTTGGGGCACATAACTATTTTATCACTTTTTTGAACATTTATTGTGAAGTGATTTCACGAGAAATCATCTTTTCAGGATTGTTTTCTCGATGTTCACCATGCAGGTCCAATAATTCAAAGATTTATTGTACAGATTTCTATGGATATGAAATATGTGGGGGGCTTTTTGTACTTTATTAGTTATTTCAATGGAACGGAAGTGTTTCACGAAATTATACTATTATGAACTATTATGTTTATTTTGAGGAAGAAACTAAAAGTTTTACGGGAAGCAGAATGTCCAAACATTTCCATTTACTTTGTGAGAGTAGGTCTGATTGCTAATATCAGATACTGTAAAACAACTGTATTGCAATTTATTACAAATATAATGCATTCATATTAGACCTTGTCTGTTAGACTTGTTTGCCAGGGTACAATGCCAATCTTTCTATGACAGTCTGGGAAGCCTTAAAGGAAACCTACCACTTGAAGTGGCAGGTTTCAGATGGAAATACCGAGCCTCAGGGTGAGCTGGTGCCGGAGCTGATTTTTGTTAGTGTTTTAAACCGCTGTATTGCGGTTTAAAACAGTTTTTAAGCTTTATAGCCGGTGCAGGGAGGTACGCGCTCGGCGCTTACCATGCGCGCGGCTCTCCTTCACTTCCTATGTAACCGCGCGCACGGTCGCGCGCATGGTAAGCGCCGAGCGCGTACCTCCCTGCACCAGCTATAAAGTTTAAAAAGTGTTTTAAGCCGCAATACAGCAGTTTAAAACACTAACAAAAATAAGCTCCGGCACCAGCTCACCCTGAGCTGGTGCTCGGTATTTCCATCTGAAACCTGCCACTTCAAGTGTTAGGTTTCCTTTAAAGAGGCTCCTGGCTTTCATAGAAACCAATTAGCACCCCGTGATGAGGTAATGAAGGGGAAACCATCCCATCCAAAATACTGGAGTCCTGGGAACCTAAATTATTTAAATCACCCAATAAATATAAAGCATTTTGGTCCCAGTCCCAATCATGGTTCTAAGTAATAGGTGTCTGGTGAATCATCCTGAGGTCACCTGATTGAAGTCACCTGAGCACTCTCAACATACAAAGATTTTAGAAGTTACCTCACCTTTAAACAGACTTTGCTTAAACCACTAGTGCACAAAATCTGCCATTATTTGACAAATATGCCTTAATCAATGGTTTTAGACTTGCACCAAAAGGACTACCATAAGTGAAATGTGAATGGATGTATACATAATCATACATCTTGCCTGCATGATGCATCGACAGACACTATACAGATGCTGGATGGTAAGATTGTAATGAATTTTAAAAGAAGAAAATTCCCAATAATAATATTTTTTACAAACCATATTTTAGTTTCAAGTTTCTACAAACCATTTTTAATATGTTGCTTCTTAGTCTGGCAGCAGTTACTTTTCACCAATAATTTTTCTCTAATTCGGAACATTAATGAGCTTTCAAGGTGAAACTTCTTCATTTGCCTCAGGCCATTGTGTATGCTGGCAATGATGAAATGAGATGACAGGTGCTGTCAGGTGCATGATGCATCATATAGATTTCACAGGTATCCTCTTTGAATACCTTACCAGTGGTGAACTTTAGCTTCTGTTAATATGATTGAAACAGGGGGAAATGAATATTGTCAGAGCAATTTAACAAAAGGAGCCTGTAAAATTCATTGCAGGCTAGGTAGTAAAATCACTTCGGAAAGCACATTTTTCAAGCTTTGGCTTTATTCAGTAAACCACACAAGAGTGTGACCTTTTAAGAGCCCCAAATTCCTTGGGAAAAAGAACAGCCCTTGTAAAAGTAACCATTTTAAATTATAAAGAGTGGGATGATTTCACTGCACAGCACGACAGATTATATGAGAACTGCAAACAGAAAGTTCAATTGGCAGCTATTTAGTTGAGCTTGATGCATTTTCCCATAATTGTATCCTATTCTCCAAGATACAAGGACATTTTCTATGGTGTTTTCAATCTGTAAATAAATGAGAGCACTTGTTGTAGTTTTGTAAATTACGTAAATTGTATGAAGGCGGAAAAGCTACCTGAAGACAGTTTTAGTCATTAAACCAAATTGCCAAAATCTGCTCTTATCTTGTATGTGATTGTTGAAGATTTTGCAGTGTGGCAAGAAATAAAATATCCCTGAAAAAAAATGTGGCAGAGTGGATCACATTTCCATAACAAGTATTTTTGACTTGAAATATTTGTGATGACTGGAAGATAATAAATCCTTGCATTCTTTATAACAAAGCAAGGGTTAATCTTGTGGGTCAATTAGGGTCAAATACATCCTATTCAAATAGACAGTCTAGTCAGCAAAAGAGAGACTATTTCTACAAGCATAGTCAAGGTGATCCTACTATGTGTACAGCTAAACAGAGTTGTCTAGACGAAAGTTAACACTGCTAATATAGACTAATAGAAAATCTACCTTCAAAATCCATCCTCATAGACGCCTGTTGGGTAAAATTAGGGCTATTGGTTTGGCAGAAATCATTTGCAATTGGATTGAAAACTGGCTGAAGGATTGTATCCAGAGAGTTGTGGTCAATGATTCCTACTCGGAATGGTCACCAGTTATGAGTGGTGTACCCCAGGGTTCTGTGCTTGGCCCACTACTATTTAATATATTTATTAATGATATAGAGGTAGGAATTAATAGCACTGTGTCTATTTTTGCAGATGACACCAAACTGTGTAGTGTAATACAGTCTATGGAGGATGTTCATAGGCTGCAGGGGGACTTGGATAAACTGAATGTTTGGTCATCCACTTGGCAAATGAGGTTTAATGTGGATAAATGTAAGGTTATGCACCTGGGGGCCAATAATCCAAAGGCAAAATATGTCCTTGGGGGAGTAAATCTGGGAGAGTCCCTTGTTGAGAAGGACCTGGGGGTACTAGTAGATCATAAATTGAATATCAGCATGCAATGTCAATCAGCTGCCTCTAAAGCCAGTAGGGTCTTGTCATGTATCAAAAGTGGCATGGACTCTCGTGATAGGGATGTAATATTACCACTATACAAGGCACTGGTTCGGCCTCACCTGGAATATGCTGTCCAGTTCTGGGCACCGGTCCATAAAAAGGATGCCCTGGAGCTGGAGAGGGCTCAACGTAGAGCCACAAAAATGATAAGGGGTATGGAGGGTCTTAGTTATGAGGAAAGATTAAAACAATTAGATTTATTTAGTCTGGAAAAGAGACGACTATGAGGGGACATTATTAATTTATATAAATATCTGAATGGTCCATACAAAAAATATGGTGGTAAGTTGTTTCAGATTGAATCAAATCAAATGACGAGGGGCAAGGTTTAATCACCGGAGGCGACAGGGCTTTTTTACTATGAGAACTGTCAATCTGTGGAATAGCCTGCCTCAGGCGCTGGTCACAGCAGGGACAGCGGAGAGCTTCAAGAAGGGTCTCGATGCCTTTTTACACCTAAATAACATTGATTGTTATGTTATATAGAATTCCTTCCTCTAATCCCTTCCTCATCCAATCCCTTCCCTTCCTTGGTTGAACTTGATGGACAAGTGTCTTTTTTCAACCGTATAAACTATGAAACTATGAAACTATGATAAACCAGGAACACTTACTCATAGATCCAGGCACCGTGACTGTGGTAATCTTCTTATATTTGCAATACAGACTGTTACACTGTCTCATACTCCACCAATGAGCAATATGCTACTAAAGGGTGAAGGCAATATTCTTCAGTGCAGAAATTGAATAAAACATTGAAATATAACAACTTTTAGAGACAAAGATCTGAACTGTACATCCACATATAAATACTGAATTATTCCCGCTAGGCTGCATTAATAAGTTACATTTTGATCAAAATACATAAGCCCACTAAACACTTCACAGTGACCTCATTTTAGCGAGTTCATACAACAGTGGGTGCAGTATCACATGGTGTCTATTACAGCTGCAATGCACCACCACCCGGGCAGCTTGATCATTATGGGGCTCATTTACTAAGGGTCGCGCTGCACACTTTTGTCTAACTATGCACCTTTTTCAAGGCTAAAACGGCTTGCACAGGTATTTAAGTATGTGTGCTGGGATTGTGGCACACGCAACCACTTTGGTGGTGCAGCAGCGCTGGCTTCCATGCAACACAAATTAGAGGGCATGCCGTCAGACAGTCCTACTGATTCGGACAGAGCACTGCATTTGGCATTCAATTTGTGTCACATGTCCTATGTTAACCCCATAGCGCAATAAGACGTACCCTTACGTCTTACTGCGCATGGGGGAGTATGAAGAGGGCTCACGGGCTGAGTCCTCTTCATACTCACCGGGCATTTGCTTCATAATGAAGCAAACGCCCGTCGCTAACACCCGCGATCGGTGCTTGCACCGATCGCGGGTGTTAACCCTTTGATCGCCGCCGGCAAAGCTGCCGGCGGCATTAAAGAGCCGGCGGCGCGTGGGCGCCGCCATCTTGGCTCCGATCGTCACTCCCCGTGACGTCACCGGGGAGCGGCGATCCGTTGCCATGACAGGCTGGGATCACACAAAGATCCGAGGCTGTCATGATCGAGGCTATCTATTACAATGTGCGATCTGCACATTGTAATAGATGGTATGCAAAATCCCCATATACTGCCATACTGTAGTATGGCAGTTTATGGTAGGATCAATCAGACAACCTAGGGTTAAAGTACCCTAGGGAGTCTGAAAAATAGTAAAAAAAATAAATAAAAAAAAGGAAAAAAAAAAAATTATATTAAAAAAACATAAAAATTCAAATCACCCCCCTTTCCCTAGAACTGATATAAATATAAATAAACCGTAAAAATCATAAACACATTAGGTATCGCCACGTCCGAAAATGCCCGATCTATCAAAATATAATAACGGTTTTTCACTGCGTTTAACCCCGTAGCGGAAAATAGCGCCCAAAGTCGCAAATGGCATTTTTTTGCCATTTTGAAAAATAGAAAAAATTCTATAAAAAGTGATCAAAAGGTTGCACAGTCCTAAAAATAGAAGCATTGAAAACGTCATCAGAAGTCGCAAAAAATGACACCACTCACAGCTCCATACACCAAAGTATGAAAAAGTTATTAGCGCAAGAACACGGCAAAATGAAGAATTTTTTTTCTGTACAGGAGGTTTTAATTTTTGTAAATGTATGAAAACATTATAAAACCTATACAAATTTGGTATCCTCGTGATCGTATTGACCCAATGAATGAAATAGACCTGTCATTTGGGGCGCACAGTGAAAGCTGTAAAAACCAAGCCCACAAGAAATGGCGCAAATGTGTTTTTTCATCATGGTCCTTAAGGGGTTAAAGGTGCACCACACAAAAGATGGTGAATTCTGGGGGCCCTTAGCAGGAAATTGACACATTCATGATTTATGGCGCAGAATTTTAGTGAATTACCGCATTCAGCATTAAAGACGGACAATACACTTTCAGTAAACTCCAGTGACCGGCTAAGTAAATGTGCCCCTATGTAATTTAACAACCTGAAGTTTGATTGGTTAATGTAGCAGCAACATCAATGGATACATGCATAATGAAATATGCGGATGTGTTGTCCACATATTTCTCTCTCCAAATATTGGCATTTTGTTAAAGTTTACCTGAAATCACAAAGGGGGTCAGAAATGAGAGGACAGACCACAAGTTGATCAAGCTTCATCAGTAGCCCAGTCCGTCACCTGTATTGTATGTCACCTGTCACCTGAAATCCAGTGTTCAGGTAGCATGACATTGAAGTAGAAATGGAGCCAATCAGATTTAAATAAAGAGGGAGAAGATTAAGTATAACTTGTATTAACTTACATTTTTGCAAATTTTTGGCTTAGGAGTGAAGTGGGTGCTCTCTCAATAACCAACTAAAGGTAAGTTGGTAAATAGAAAGACCTGGTAAGCCTTCTTAACTTGCAGTACATATAAAAATATGCATCCAGGTAAAAACATCTTCATATGCTAAATATATAGGGCATCTAATGTTTCAACTTTGGGTTTAAATAATCCAAGAAGAATTTTAATACTAAATATTCACTATAAATTTTGAACTAAACCTACTTTAATACAGCAATTAAATAGTTCAATATACAATCCCAAAGCTCTTAGCCCCATGATATAAAATATAGCTTACTTTCATATGGTTTATTTGTCTCTTTTGTATCTTATTACGCAACTAAGCCATTACCAAAAGACTTAGCCAAACACTGTTTATCTTCTTATTGGCACATATTTCTCTCCTTGATTTACAATTTCTGCCTTACAAAAGCTCATTATGATGCTAGAATTATAATTTTAAGTGGTCTTCAATCTAGTTTTTATGCTTCATTTCCCAAAACAAATAGCCCTCTATGTCAAGAAGAATAAAAACATTTTATGAGTAATACATTGAGACCTGATATGTCTGCCTGAGATACAATTATAGATTTTACTTTTCTATGAAAATGGAGCCAAAGCTAATAGCATTTTTTCTAGATTATTTAATGATTATAGGATCACCTTACAATCATACCTATAGTTTGAGACTAGAAAGAAGCCTCTTACGCATATGGGTAAAATTTACAAAGGAACATCAACTTAGATTAGACATTCGTATTATGGTGTTTCTACAATAAAAGAGCATTGATAATGCAATATTTGTAGGTGGTTCACAAATTGTTCTTCATTTTCAAAGTAAAATAAGAAGTATCATAGTTTTAACTATAAAAGAGTAATTCTCTAACTTTCCTTTTAGCTTGAAATACCATAATATAAAGGGTTTAGGAATACCCACTTTGGTGATTATTATTTGAGGCCATAATTCCTGGAGTTGTCAAAGATATATGTGTCCATACTTAATGATTGCAATATGAGCTTTTCAAGTTTGCTTGAATGGCATGATGTAATATTGAATTTTTATGACAAAATTCATGGATAGCTGATATGTATTTTAGACTATCATTCACAGGTACAGAATAGGGTGCAGGGAATAAACTCACCTACAACCCTTATCACCTACTTAATAAGCCTTGCAAACCCTAGTGATTGAGTATTTCTGGTCGACAATAACTACACCAAATAAGTGCAAATCCAAGAGGGTCAAATCTAAGATGTCAGGGAAGAACAGAATCAAGTAGCAAGAGAGTATTCAAATAATGTAGATATATAAAGTAATGCCTGGATGCCGCCCTGAGCAGCTAACTGGTTCGGCAATCCATCCCTAAATCTACAGTTGATTGCAAAGCTAACTGAAACTTGATCCCACTAAGAAGGTTCTGACACCATTACACAAAGATTGTTGGTCAAATATATGCACTGTCACCTGTACACCCCTATCTGAATGATGTTATCATACTCCACCTTTTAATTTAAGATATGATGTTACATATTATGATTATATTAGATATATGGGTGGAATATATAGATAGATTGATAGATAGGGTGGCCATAACACCTTGTCATTTTAAAACCTTCTCTAGTTCCCAGCATTAGATGCATTTTCTGCTTATTGACATTGATTTGCTAACCTTGACATTGCTTGCTGTGATCTAGCTTATTTTGGGTGAAAACTCTTGACCTACTTGCAAGAGAAGATGTGAAGACATACCATTGTGAGTCAAGAAACACAGACTAAATTCCTTTATCTTTATATCTACTGTACAGTATAACTATCATCTGGGTTTAGCAAATAGTTTTATAAAGCCAATTTTTGCTACACAAAAATAAATATACATATAGAAAGTCCCCATGTTACATACAGAATAGGTTCTTTAGATGTGTTAAGTTGAAATTGCATGTAAGTCGTACCAGATGAATTTTATATTCGTAACTCCAGGCAAAAAAAAAAAATAAATGTCTGTGACAATTGGATTTTAGGCATTGTGTGTTTGTCATGGGAACAAGGTGTATCAATAAAGCTTCATTACAGACACCTTACAGCTGATTATGCCTCTTACTACAAGGAAGAAAAATTCACAAAATGTTTATGTAAAGTGTGCAATTATATAACTGTAAAATATTATATCCTGTCTTCTGTCTAATCAAATTTAGATTAGTTCTAAAATCCAGTGAAATAGTTACTGAGACTGAGAGGGAGTAAGATCACTCATAAACCCTAAAGAAGGTATTATACAGCCAAAATTGTAATACTGTGTGAAAATGGTGGGAATTTATTTCCCATCTAAAGGAACAAAAAACGATTTTGCTGTAATTTGCTGTTAGATTTTAATTCACAAATGTTTAACTGACTATTGAAGAAGTAACATCAAAATCGAATATGTAAAATATTCTATGATCTTGCACCTATTGCTCTTATCTGATACTATTTGGAAGCAAGCACTACAGTTTCTTCGTCTGAAAAAGCTATTTTTAATCTTGTAGATCAAGATTTTATGATTACTTTTATTTAACATTGAAATAAATTTTCATTCAGATCTACCAGTTATTTCAAATGATTAAAGTATCCGTATGATTTCTTCTGTGCCAAGCTCTTAAAGAATACATAAAAAAGGAATTTGTTCTACATGTAGAAAAATACAACAAAAGCAATAAAACTGATAGGAGACCTAAAGAATATTAGTTATGGAGAAAAAATCTTGAGAAGAAAAGTGTTACATGAGATGTATATAAGTTTTACAAAAAAATATGATGAAAAGTATTACTATAATTTCAACAAACTTATGTTTATGCAATGTGTAATGACTTAAAATTGCTAATTACTTTATATACCAAAACTAATGTTTTCTACCCAAAAGAGAGTAGGCTGCATTCTGTCCACTGGCTGTTGAGTAAGACTAAAAGCTACCCCCCACCCCCTTTCCCTCTATGATGCGCTGGGCAGGTTTTTAATGGACCTTTGATGCAAGCATGTAAGAAGTACTTTTTGCCCTGCAAATGTACAAAACTGTAATTATGACTACAATTCAGCATTTCAGTGGGGAAGAAGGGAGTCTACAGAGAATGGTATCACTGTGATGCTAAGAGTCCAGTCATCTGCACTGTTTTTTGGTCCAAGAAATCTACACAGCCTACAGTCCGCAATTTACAGACTGTGGGGTAGATTTATCAAGTGTCTGAAAGTCAGAATATTTCTAGTTGCCCATGGCAACCAATCACAGCTCTCCTTTAAAATATTCATGAGCACTGGTAAAGTGAAAGCTGAGCTGTGATTGGTTGCCATGGGCAACTAGAAATATTCTGACTTTCAGGCAGCTTAATAAATCTGCCCCTGTGTGTCACTAGCCTAAATAGTGCCAATAAAACATATGCAAAAACGTTTTGTCTGAGCATATTACAAATGCACACCTTTTTTGTATATACTGAATGTATGGTACTTATGCCGAACAGTATATTTTGATTTTGCATCCATTCACACCGATTAGAATTCCGGCAGCAAGACTTTTGGATTCGCTAAAGTAAAAAAACTTCATGGCATAGATTAAACTTTTTAAAAGTATAACACTATACTCATATTAAACACACAAACATGGAGTTAAAGAGCGCTTTTCATAAAAAATAATTAAGCCAAGAGAAAGACATGCCCAACCCTGGATTTTGCCGATTCCGGCTGATTCCGGAGCTTTGACTAAGGATCCTGTGATAAGGTCAAATTGTTAAAACCCCCTGAACGGTTGCCTTATAGGATCCTACAGGGAGAACACTACTGACTAGGACATTTCTATGTAAAACTTCTGCATTCCTCTGTAACATACAACATACAAATGAAGCATATATGAGAGTATATATTTCCTCTTTCGTGCATAAACTCCAACCACTCATGGGAATAGCAGGCTGAAATAAACAGATGGAACTTCTGAATATATACTCTTAAATGTTTTTCCATTGTATGCTGACAGTGTACAGATGATTACAGAAGTTTTGCATTGAGGCATCCACGTTAAAAGTGTGTTCCTTGTATGATTGTTGAATAATAGAGGCTGTGAGACCTCTTTCTCACACTACTTGAGCTTCACAACGCCAGGTTACTGTTTTTCATATGGAAAGTTCCCTTTAAGGTCAATGACAGCATTTTATGGAGTATCACAACTGTAAAAAAGCTATTCCATAAGTTGTCACTTTAGAAATAAGCCAAATAGTTATGTAACAACCATTTGAAATGGTTGCATAAATATATTGAATAGCGGTGTACATCTTCCTGAGTACTCTGCTGAATGCTTACTTTTTCCTAGTGAACCTTAGGGAAAAGTCTCTGTTGCAAAAATCTACAAGGATGTTGGCAATATAATAATAATAATGCTGAGTAAGACCATTCTTGCCTGGGTAGTGTCAAGGCCACTGAGAATTAAGAGAAATGAGAATAAGATTCTTAGGAAACTAATATAAGAAGAACAGAGATAATAATAATAATAATAATAATAATAGGTAATACTTATAGTACAAATAATAATCCTGTGTATTTATGGAGCACAGGGATGTTATGCAGCCACTAACATTTACACATATCTACATATAGCAAAAGATAATGGGGTAGATTTACTTACCCGGCCCATTCGCGGACCAGCGGCGCGTTCTCTGCGGTGGATTCGGGTCTTCCGGCAATTCACTAAGGCAGTTCCTCCGACGATCCTATACTTGGTGAAGGTAAGTGCGTGTCCCGCTACCCTTTTTTTTTTAAAATGCGCGGTTTCTCCGAATACGTCAGGTTTTTTGTACGGCCACGCCTCCGATTTCTGGCTCGTGCATGCTGGCACCGATGCGCCACAATCCGATCAGGTGCGCCAAAAACCCGAGGCAATACATGGAAAATCGGTGCAAATCGGAAATATTCGGGTAACACGTCGGGAAAACGCGAATCGGGCCCTTAGTAAATGACCCCCAATGTCCTGCTTTTCTTTTTTACTTCCATGTACAGGGTGCTGTTTCGTGCATGAACCCTAAACCCTAATATATTTTAGGAAGCCAGCTCCAGATGTTTGAACTTATTCCTGCTTCTGTAAGTTTTTCAGTGTACCATACTGTTAATGATAAGAGAAAAAAAGTGTAACTAAATATTTGAAGCAAAAGGATATTTTTTACAGAAAAAAAATTAGAAAAATTAGAAAAATTATACTGCATTATTCTGCAAGTTTAGCAGCCTTTCGGTGATGTTTTTCTGCTCCCTCCTCCTGTAGAGAGCAATGTTTCCTGTTCTCTACAACACAGAGATTAGAAAAGTGGCCACTGATTAAATGATTTAATACCGAGAGATCATTTCACTTGATGATTCAGCTCTTTAAGCAAATTAGACTATGCAGGGACTGTCTATAAAGAGTTAACCCATGTGACACTTTATCAGGATCCCTTATCTATCATCTGTCAGTGGTGTACAGGGAGAGAAAGCTTATGTACACAAAGTTCCTAAATAAGGAAGAAAGGCATCTATCAATACTTTATTCTATTTTATACAACAAGTTTATGTAATTGTTTCCAAGTATTGTTTTCTTATTCGAATAACAAGGAGAAGTTATAGGATATTTACACCTTTGCCAGCTTTGTTAAAGGGAACATACTACCACGATTCTACCTATAAAGGTAGAACAGGTGGTAGGTGGATGTAAGGGTCGTGAGGATAGCTCTTTTTAGAGCTAATTCTCACGTCCCCGCTAACTTTTGGTAAACTTTATTCCCCTAATATGTAAATTTTGTTATGCGGCTACTGGGGCGTGGAGTAGCCGGGCACAAGGCTCACGGCGCGGCTAAACAGCGCTCCAGTAGCCACGTTACTCCTCCTACCCTGTTGTGTGTGGCGCGCAGCTCCTCGTAGCTGCGCGCCCTCGTCCAACATGCTTGCGTACTTCGCATGCGCAGAACGCAGGCCCACAGCTGAGCAGCCACAGCTCCGAGCTATCCTCCCGTCCCTTACATCCACCTACCACCTGTTCTACCTTTATAGGTAGAATTGTGGTGGTAGGTTCAAATACTCTACCACTGAGATATACCCCCAATATATTTATAAAGACAATTCATTTTAACAATAGGGAGGTATTAAAAACTTCCTGTGCTTTGTGTCAGACAGATTGCATGTATGACTTGATTCAGATGGCTTAACTCCCAGTCAACCCACTTTTCTGAGAACTGACATAAAAATAAATAAGCTAATGAAATCATAAACATGCTGCACCCCAAAATGTCCAATAGATTAAGATATAAAAATGGTTATTTCGGCAGTGAACCTCATAATGGAAAATACCTCCCAAATGTCCAAATCACCACTTTTTTGGTATTTTGCAACACAGACATTTCAATAAAAAGTGATCAAAAGGTAGTACAGTCCATATAATTGTAGCAATGAAAACATAATTTTATCCTACAGAAGATGACACCTTCTACAGCTCTGTGCACTGAATTATAAAAATGTTATTGGCCTCAGGATATGGCAAAATGGGAAAATTGGTACATAAGAAATATAATTTTTAAATACAGTCAGTATACAAGATAGGGTCCGGAGGTTTGTTTTTAAGTTGAATTTGTATGTAAGTCGAAACTGTATATTTTGTAATTGTAGATCCAGACAAAAAAAAATTTGGCCCCAGTGACAATTGGAGTTTAAACATTTTTTGCTGTAATGGGACCAAGGATTATCAATAAAGCTTCATTACAGACATTTTATAGCTGATTATTGCAATCTGGGACTATAGTAAAGCATTCAGAAAGCTTCACCAGACGTCAGAAGGGTCTGTCTGTAACTATGGGTTGTCTGTAAGTTGGGTGTCCTTAAGTAGGGGGCCACCTGTATACTAAAACATAATAATAATTATATATACTCTATAATCATACAAACCCAAAGAATTAAGGGTAGGTGTCATTTGGAGCAAACAGTGAAAGCCATAAAAAGAGGACCCAAAAGAATATGCCACAATTTCACCACATATGGAATTTTTTCCAGCTTCCCAGTACACGACATGGAAAATGAAATATTTATAATAATTTATTAAGCAGACAAGTCTGATGGCTGAACTCCAAATCTCTTATTATGCATGAGCCTCTTCTACTAGCTTCAGCAAGTTCTGAAGGTCATCAACACCACCTTCCCATCTCACAGCAGACAGCTCAGTAATGCTCACTTACTGCCCATTCTTTCTTATCCCAGGTCTAGCATAGGCTATTGAAAAAAAGACAAGATCTTGCTATAAATATCTCAATCTAGGGAAAAGAGATGGGAGAATCTTGTGCAAACTAAAATATGTGGTGTAAACAGAGAGAGCAGAGCAGGCTCTTTTATCTGGGTTTCAAATATACAAAATATGACCATTGTTAAACAATGGACTTTATTAGTGCAGGACAAGAGAAGCTTACTGCATAAAATACAAACAGTGCATTTTATTTTACTGTATAAACTCGTCCCAGATTTCTGTTTTTTGTTGATATGGAATAAAACAGGCATTTGATAAAGAAAATCCAGATTACATCTGACAGTCCAGTCTGGGAAATCTTGGATAATATAATTATCTAACTTTCTGAAACAAAGCAAAATACATCTGCCCCCTTCTATCATCTAATCACATTGAATGTGCATTACTAACCACAAGAGCTGCTCTCTATAAGAAGGCTTTTAGGCAATACAGGGCACACTAAAACAATGTTATAAAATGCACAGGTTAGATTTATTGTCTTGTCTTAGCCTTTTAATATGCTATTTTGTCAATATGACTCTTTTTAATAAGAGGACTATGCTTTGTGTATCCAAAAAAAAGTGTATTGTGGCGACAAATTCTGTATTTTTTTACATATTTTTACAATATATAATTTTAACTGAAGTATTGTACTTGGTATTGGTTAAAACCCTTTATTGGTTCAACAATAGCTTAACAATTACTGGCAATGATATAATGAATGTAAGACATACACAGTTAGCAGCAAGGGCCCGGTTTTGTTGGTTGCCACTATACTATATCTAGTGATGGCAGCATAGAAAGGAGATAAAATGTGCTAATCCCATCCCCACTGCTCCATTGAGCTAATTGGAATAAAAATTGAAAGATCATTTTGTGTAAAATCATGGATCACTGGGAAATGGGAAAGGTATGCCTTTAAAGTGCAATGCATGTTTGACTTTGGGAGCTAAAATCCCTTTAATCCCTTGCTGCACCATGACGTTTCCCATTTTGCAACACGTAAATATTGTAACAAAAATGTTTTAAAAGGTGATACAGTCCTCATAATGGTTGCAATGAAAACGTAAACTCTTCCCGCAAAAATGTACAACTTAAACAGCTCCATACACTGAAGTATAAAAAAAGTTATTGGTAAAATGTTTTTAAAAAATCTGGTACAAAAGATTTAGTTTTTACATTTTTTAAAATATAATAATACTTATATAAACATGGTATGTCCATGATCGTACGGACCCAAAATAAAGAGTAGGTTCACTTTGGAGCAAACGGTGAAAGTCGTAAAAACAGGGCCAGAATTTTTTGGTCAATTTCAACACATTTGGAATCTTTTTCTAGCTTCCCAGTACAAAACGTGGAATATTAAATACCATCCCTGGCAAGTATTATTTGTTACATAGAAATTTTGATATGAAGCTCTGTACACAAAAAAATTAAGGTTCTGGACTCCTGATGAATATCCGGTGGCATGGGCACAATTAACAAGTGTATTATGTGTTCGCCTGCTCTGTTTTATGTCAGGCCCGACCTGGCGTGGAACTGTGATATAGCCTGCGCTCAAACTTGGCACAGGCTGCATCTAAACCCTAGCGCGTGCCATCCCTGCCCCTTGCTGGCCCATTCTGCGGCACAGCACCATCCTTTCTTTGCCCAACCTATGAAGATGATGAAGTAGTTGCAGTTCCTGTCTCAGTGCCAGGAATTGCAACTAAATCATGGCTTCCATGCCGGTATTCAGGCTTGCAAGCTATGAACCCTCATAGTGAAAATTGTACTGGTAACTACTGTAAATATGGGACAATTCTATCTCTCTATTAATCTATTTATATCAAATCATCTATCCATGTCTCTATTAAACATACTAAGCTCTACATATTTATATATGCTTTATTTAAAGCCTAATTAAATCCTGTTTTGCTACAGATATTTCATTTTGTTTCACTGTTCCAACACTTGTCTAGCTTTACTTTGGAGATTTCGATCTATTAATCTGTTGGGCAGTGTACATATTGTGTCCACTCTTTAAATTAATATGTGCTGAATGAGCAGCGCTTTGTAGAACTTGAGCTTTGTGTCGTGCTCAGTGTCTGGCATTGCTTCTGATTATGCCTCAGGAATTCTAAATTGACAAGGCTTCTTTGTAAAGGGAGACAAGAGAATAAGAACAGTTCATTGCAGTATATGAATTATCAGCCAAACTTTAGAAAGAACAATTTTTGCATAATTTTTTGGACATAGCCACATAATTAAAACAGGGTTAGAAATCCCTTCAACACATTTGAGCTTTGCAGCTCATCAGTACAATTTTATACAAACGTATAAGGGGAGGTTCATAATTAGGCAGGATTCATGCACCAATTTTCAAACTTTATTTGAAGCTCTTCTACCCATCAAATGAATCAATCTGGCATACAAAGTGTTACAGTTTGAAGTGTCTTTCTGTCTTTTTTGTTGAAATTGCACAAAAGTTGCTAATTTCAAAGTAACAATTCTACAAGGAGTGGAATTGCAGCTAAATTGAAAAGTAGAATTAAAAAGAAACACATCATAAATCTGACTTTTAGATCCTCTTGAGAAATCTGACGTGAGTTAGGTGGAAAAAACCCCACAAAATTAGGAGACTGTTGTAAAGCTACTAAAAGTAATACACTAATAAGCTCACACAAAGACAACACAAGAAGAAGTGTCCTGTGTGCCTGGGGAGTCTTAAGCATGAATTCTTAGCTGTGAGTTTGAAAAGAAAAACCTCCTCCTCCTAGTCACTCCTTGCCTGGTGGAGACTCTGCTCCGTAGTGAACACTCCCCAGGGACACAGGGCAGAAGCTGGCAGGGAGCCAGGTAAGATTTGATGTAAATTATTGTTTTAATCACTAATGCCAGAAGTTTTATTAAAATAGTTTGGGGATAGTATATTTATTGTCTGTGGGGGCATGGAGGATGCTCAACATGGTTGCCTGATGACATGTTCCCTTTAATGTGTGGTCTATTAGGAGATGTATAGGTGGCCTTTATGGGAATGTAAACAGGTCTGTTGTAAAAAATTATGGATTGTTAATGGGAAGCCAGCATTATTTTTAAAAAAAGTACCATCGTTTTTCTAATTACTATATATTTAATCATTTGTCAGGGTTCCTTTCACAAATAGTAAAAAAAAATCCTGTATTTTAAATGTTTTGAAAATCTATTACAATTATCTGCCTCTTTGGATCATAAGACTATGTTGAATATGTTTATCTTGATCACTCTAAAGAGTAATTTTAATATTGTGTATGGGGGACTCATGTGATCATTTTTCTAATATACTTTATTAAGGAATGCTTTGTAAAATATCAGGCTCCAGAGCTACTTCCCATAGAGATCTGTATTCCAGCCTTTATAGTGTGTGTCCATATACCTGACTATGAGATACCATCAAATCTCTCCCTGATTTCCCACTTTCAGATCTTTGAAAATAATGCTCATACCATACTAGAGCCAGGTAGAGAAGGGGTTAACTTGCAATCAGCTATGTAAACAAAAAGGAGAGGAGAGAGAGATCTGTCTTCAATCTGGTAGACAGATTAACCATGGCAACAGATAAGTAACATGGTAGCTAAGGGGCACTTTACAGCCTCTTTCTTTACAAACTAAGCAGAATTTCTTATTGAAGTATAATAGAAAAATTATGTTCACCACACACACACACACAGACACAATATCAAAGATCATCTGAAATGACCGTTACACTTTAAATCAAGGATGAGACTTGATGAGACTTGATGCTCAATGATTTTCTAGTTTTCCCTTCTCATATTTAAATTCTATAGAAACTTTACCAATACAAAGGTTTATAAAGTTTTAAAGGAACGAGTGGAAGGCTCCACTTGTTCTGTGTTTGTCCGCAAGTCACCGTGGTCGGCGAGTAATGAAGTGAAGGGGCGGGCTCTTTGCTATGATTTATCAAGTGGGAATGTCTTTTTTTAAACCTTCTAATGATGGAGCCGTTTCTTGAGAGTGAGGGGGAAACAGCTTCTCGATACACAAAACCCTGGGACTTGGGACCCTGACATCAATAGACACAGGTATTCATCAATATAAGTTATCTTTACAACTATTAAAGGCAGCGAAATTATAAATAATGATTTGGAATGTGCACACAAGTGCCAATGGGGTCCTTTTGACAGTTTCCCTTCAATTAAAGTATCAAACTGCAATCTCAAAGCATTACTGCAACACAGAATATTGGAAAACCTAGTGGATTTAGGACATTGGTCGAGTTGGATAATCCAATTATATGTTGTAGCAAACACACTGCTTCCTTAATAATTATATTATTGTTACTTCCCCCTGCAGGGGCATTTTTCTAGTCATAAAATAATAACAATATAAAAAAGTTCAGAAAAAATCCTTGAGCAACTCAGAACTGACTGCAATATAATGATAATGTAGCATGGGGAAGAATGTTATTAAACTGTTTTAGGTGGTGCAATAAATAATAATCATTGTAATATTGTTTCCTCCCCCTTGCTGGAATTTACAGAGCTTTTAAGGGATCTGTAAATTACTGTTATTGGATCTGCATGCAGATGAGGGCAATACAAAAACGAATTCATGTAAATGCAAATTGTAGCTAATTTGTGCTAATTTAAAATGTATCTCTCATTTACAAGGCCTTATTTCAATATAATACAGGCCAGTAAAGTTTAATTCCAGTTACGATTGCTCTTTTACTTTTAATTAATGCTGGTTATAGATACCATTAAACAAAGCTACAGTAATGATTATTACATTTTCTGTTCTGCTCCTAAATTCTGAATTCTTTGGAATTGCGAGCAGAAACTTTATTGATAATGTTAGAAACTTTTCTCAGTGATGAAACTTCATATTGTCATGCAATGACTTAAAATAACTAAATTGCATAAATGAATATTGCGGATGATAATAGTAAACTTCGTAATATACTTTATTGAAGAAATATGCCTCAATATACTTATTTCTGCTACCTTTTTTCCTTATTTAAGCAATTTGTGTAGATCAGCTTTCAGTCCCACACTCCACTGACATTTGTCAGATAAAGGAACCTGACAATGTTTCTACAACTTAAATTAGACTGTCCCAGGATAGTCTAATCTCTGTAGAGTGCTAAATCATCAAGTGAAATATGCTCTAGTAACATAATGGGGGTCATTTACTTACCTGTCGTGATCCAGTGGTGCCTTCTCCGACGAGGATTCAAGTCTTCCTGGCAATTCACTAAGGTCCGTGCGCCCGATGTCCACTAGGTGTCACTGCTGCGTGGAAGTCCGCCGGAATTCACCTCTCCCGTTCCGTTGTATGTGAGTGCTATTTTTGCGACACAAATTTTTTAAAAATTCTGCTGTTTTTCCGAATCCGTCGAATTTTATGATGGCCACGCCCCCTGATTTCAGTCGCGTGAAAGCCGTCGCCAATGCACCACAATCCGATCGCGTGTGCCAAAATCCCGGGGCAATTTGGCACAAATCAGAAAAATTCTGGAAACCTGGCGGAAACCCTTAGTAAATGTGCCCCATATGAGTTAATCTTTTGCTTTCTTTGCTATATATCAAAGCCGTGTAAGGTACTTTGTATATACTGCTCTCTACAGGACAAGGAAGAAGCGGAATAAAGGCACAGTGAAGCTGCATTATTCAATGAAATAAATAACATGTTTACTATTATCCCCCAAATTATTAATTTCTGCCATAAAATAAATGCTTCAAAGGTTTAGTTACTCTTTAAACATGAAACCAATGAATATGATCACTTTGTAATATGTATTGCTATAGTGATTCAATATTGATAAAACAACCAACAACATAGAAAAGATTTTTAAAAGAAGCCAAAACATATTTTACTTATTATTTCTATTTAGTTTTTTTCAATTTTTATTTTAATATTTGTTTTACATTCATTTATTTGTTGGCAAACAGGGGATGCAGTAGAATACAACCTGGATAAGGGCGGACTAGAGGCTTTTTGATCTCAGCAGCTGTTATCAATGCAGGGGCTTGTGGGTGCATACTCCATCAGCAGAACATACATAATGGACCTATGCAGCAAATACCCCTGATGATAATCCGTGTGGATAGAAATATGTTGGATGGAAATATTTTAAACATATCAAGGATAAACAGTTGGCATCTTGTAGTATAGGATCTAGCCAGACACCAGGTATGGGCGATAGACTTCAATACTCCTCTGAATATAGATGCCTCCCATACCTCAACATCTATATCTGATGATCCTACAATAATTAGCTTATTGTGAGAGATACTAAGAGACTAATAAGTGAGGAAGATTAAGGACAGTTTATTATATTGGTTGGGTTGTGTCAAGTGATACAATATTTGGGTGTTGAACACCCAAATATATTTATTTATTTATTTATTGAAATCTAATATAAGTTACATCTCCTCCATACTGCTCAGGGAATATAATGTATATATACTTTACTATTTACTGGTGATTATATTTCAGTATACTGTTTTTTTGTAATTTGTTTAATGGGAGGGGAATAATTTAAAGGTTCGAAGCAAAGTGTCCTGTTTTTGCTTTTATTATTGAGGAGTTGAGAAAAAGAAATGGGGAACTATATCACTATATAATACAAATGTTTAGAGGCTTAATTCATGTTTACATTTGAAAGAATTGAAAAACTAAAATTTTGCCCAAATTTTAAGCCTTGTATTTATGTGGGTTTGTACATATTGGTCTGGAATTAAAAAAAAAAATTGAGCATGTCATTCATTCTAGTGTAATGAAAAGATGTAAATTTTGTCTATTCATTTTAATATCTCGCAAAGATTTATAATTAGACCGACACTGTGCAGAATCCCTTTCCTGTAGGTTTCATTTATTTTCTATATGTTTATCAAATACGGTAGCTATGCTTGGAAGCATTTGCTTATATTGCCTAGCCAAAGACTTGGAAAGTGTAATTAAACTGTGAGGAAAATATAGAAACATTTCATCTATTTTCAGCAAGCTTATAGCAGAAGACCTGAAGGTGACATCATTGTACTTAGGTATTAGGTAAATTCCATCCTAGGTTGTACTTTAATAACACATCAAATGTCTCAATATCAAGATTTAACCTTTCCTTGAGCAGGAGTGACCCCCCCTAGACATAAAGTGCCTGGTATATGGCTAACAAAGGCAGATTTCCCATGATTTGTGGATGTGCTGGTTCGAGCAGATTGCGGATGGTTTATTTTTCTTCCTGCAGATTCAGCAGAGGAGCATGCTTTTGATTTTTAAGCTTTGTCAGCTTTCAAAACTAATTAAAAATACACCTCTCCAGGTCTATCAGCTGCGAGTGATTGTGGCCGCTGCTATTATTCGCTTTCAGATTTGATTTAGAGCTTAAATTAAACACTTGTATTAGCACGAAAGAAATTATGACTTGTTTTCTTTATTATGAAGATGTTAGAATATGAGTCTCATAATTCACATGATGTATGGCGTCCTTCTCTTGGAGGGGTGGACGGACGCTTGTGTCTACTCTATGTTCCTTGGGAAATATCACGTTCTAGACAGGTCAGTGTATGCTGAAAATTAGATTTATGCTTTAGTATTTCACCTCAGCACTTGTTAATGTATCACAATGGGTCTGTAAATTATTATTGAGATAGAAGAAGAGCTTACTATACTGTGGAGATAGGTTTTTGTTCTGAGATAAAAGAGAAGAGAACTTATATTCGAGATGAAAATGGCTAAAATAAGTGCAGAGAAAAAGTATTATGCGTCTGAACTGCTTATCATATCTCTATAGCCTTCAGTGTCGAAGCCCAATTTACAGACCTTGTAAAATATGATTCCATTTCTTTGTTGCAACACATTGAAGCCACATCATCTGTACATTTCACTACCTCCTCCTCCACAATGTTTAAAATGTACATCCATTCCCATCTGTCCCTTGTGCCAAAATACTGCTCAGACACCTATAATCTCCTTTCTTGGCCACCACAATATTCTTTTGGCTTGTCTCACCTGTTCTTTGCTTTCTACAATATGGTCTATTGAAGATATTACTATTTCTTCAACATTTATAGGCTGCCATTTTATATGCTAGCTGTTCTCTTTTTCAGCTTTACTGCAAGCCATAACTATCCTAAAACGAAATTTAATTTCTACCATCCTATAAAAGTTCTTGTCTTTTATGACAACACTTATCAATTTGATGTATTAGCTTTAAACGTCTATCTATTTTTGAACTTTACCTATGAAGCTCCACTCTAGTGTTAGTCATCAACTAACAATGGTATACATTTATGATCTGGTTGTCTGAAATCGAGTGAAGTTAGCTTTGTAATATGTGTTTCAAGTAGTCAACATTAAATATAAAACTCTGATACAAGACAAGATAGACTATTACTGGTGGTAGACAACTTGAAACAAAAATGTTGATCAACCATCCAGGCAATGGAAAAAAGCTTCTGTCAAAACATTCTAATTTAAGTTTAGACTAAAAACATGATGGCTCCACCAGGTTTTTTTCTGATGCGTTTAGAAGATTCATGTCCTTAGTTGTAGCGTGCATCGGCACTTTACACCAGACGTGAGCTAAACGCAAAAATACCTGTGTGTTATTCAGTAAGAAAATCTCATCTGCATAATGCATTGTGTTAATAGCTGTTTAATGTCAAATGTCATATAGATCTACTTTTCAGACTTATTTTCTTTGATAAAATAAGGGACAATAATACATGTTCTGACTTGTTCTATGTAGGTGTGCCACACACCTACATAGTTAGCTATGCAGGAGAAGCAGAGTAAAATGTTAGTTTTCTTGGAAACAAAAATAATTTGTAATTTTTAATTACTGACCATTCAAAATTTTAGAAGTCTTATAAACAGTCCAACTCTATAACTACTAATTACCGCTGCATATAATTTTATATGGAATCTGTAATGTACTTAGTTGTACCCTGAACTGGCATTTAGAACCCAAAATGAATACTTATTACACAAATTAAGAATTTTTTTTACCACAAACCCACATATAAATCTCCTAAGCTTTTCCTTCTGTATTGTGAAAATGTGATCCATTGGTTCTTTTAACCTTGTCTGACTAAGTAGTATGAGACCTTCATATTTTATTAAAAATTTATTTCCATCTGGGTATACAAATTTATTTCCTCTGCCACAAACATCCATTTCTATACTCCAGAAGTTATGGCCGCACATATGCTATTGAGACACCCGACTACCTGGATTCAGGGTTCATTACCACAGGGCAGAAGAAAATGCAATAACTCCCCACCATTTCATATGCAAAAACTATTTGTTTCTTTGTGTAAACCCAGCAGCAGCAATGGTCGTGTCCTTTATTTCTAAATATTTATATGACTAGATTCATGGAAAGTGAACTTCAAACAGGTACATTTTTTAAATAACATCCAATTGAGGAAATGGATGTATATGGCAGATGAATGAAGCAAAATGTGAACTTATGGTTGGTTTCTATTTCAACCAAAAAATATTTTATTAATATTATAGTAGAATAATAAATGTATAGAAAACCCTTGTAAAACTCTGTTATTCCATCCATTACACTACTATGTTTTACAAGGGTTAATCATTTGAGTAAAACCTTAATGATGGTCCAAGTCCGGACATATGCTGAAAAGGGTGGAAGATGGGCACAAAGCTTAATGTTATATATTCCTGATTGGAAAACCAGTAACTGACAATATGATTCTTACCTGATATAGATATAGAAGTGATCACATTTTGACCCTGCTTGTATTGCAGAAAACAAGGGGTTATAGATACATATTGTTAGAGATTTTTTATCTAGGGCTCCAACAGCCCTTGAACTATTGTAAGGTGATTGCCAAATTTAGAGATCTTTTTTCTCAGCGCTGGGATATATAGCATAGAATAGACACAATACCTGGTCATAAGTAGCACTGAAATCACTGTGTTTATTTAAAACCGGGCAGTCCATGTATATAGAAAAATAATTTTTTTTCAGGAGCATGAAAAGGTGATAAAATACTGAAATTCTATCAGTTAGCTTGAATATACGAGAACCTCCCCAACATTACCAAAATGTTGATGAACTATAAACCGTTTTTCCTAGAGACCTTCCTCTCAGAGATACAGAATGTTTATACTATCATAGCTACAAAATGTACTGAGAAGAAGGCTCCTCAGTAGCCAAAATAAAATAAGCAGAAGCAGCAGGCTGAAGGACAACATGGAGTATGGAGAGAAATATGATATCTACCACAATATGAAAAAATCCATTGGATTATAGGAAGGGGTTTTACCACTTCACATACTTTATAGAAGCTATGCATTTCATCCTATGGAAGTCCTGGGTTTCAGGCTGATTTCAGATCATATACTTTGTATTGATCTATTTCTCATGCCAGAGGTATACACGTACTTTATTGTACTGTACATGTGTCATACATGCTGACTTTTTGGAAAGCGGATCTGTCAGCGTGGCTGTTTTTCTCTGCTTGGCACTGACTCTCTGGACCCCAGATGGCTGTATGTGCACAATTTCTTTTTATCACCCGTCTTATTTTCTTAATTGTTGAAACAAACATCAATATGTAAACAAAGTTTAGGTAGTGATAAAGAATTATAATGAGAACAGTTTGAAAATCTAACAAGATTAGATTCAGAAAATGAAAAAAGAACCTGTCACCCGTTATGATAATAACATTAAATTACTGACCATTTTATTCATGATATTAGTTTGAAATTAGGAGGTGAGGGCAGCACCAACCAGCAACTCACTAGCTATTGTAAAATCATAAATATAATTTGGGTTGCACACTATTTTTCTCTACCTTGTTCTGCTCTCTGTTGTACCTTTGCTGTACCTCAGTATTTCTATCCTTGGTGGGTCCAGTGCAGCCAACCTGTATGTGCCTTATTTGTAGCACAACTTAACTCTCTGTGATCCCTTTTTTAAAATCAATGGTTGATTGAAAAAACAATGAAAAATAAAAGACAAGGAAATATTGTTTTGTTGTAGTGAAAAGAATAAAGAATGTGAATTAATGTCAGAAGCTGATCACCATTTGTAAAGCCATATTTAGTGATGAGCAGACCTGAACTGCAATATTTGGTCCGTGCCAGGTTTTGGTCCGCAGACACAAACATGGACCTCAGCAAGAAGTCTGTGTTCAAGTTTAGCATTTTCCTGAACACTTATCCGTAATACCTGTGATCAAAACTGGCACCATTCATGGATGTTATAATTTACATGCTGTAGGCAAAGCTGGCAGTGGCATGTAGTTGCCATTGGTCTGATGATCTTAACTCTCCATGTGGAACATCTGTGTTATGTAAGGGATATCACACCCTCTATCGGGGGTATTAATGAGCGGACCCATTTTTAAAGATGCCAGATTTGCAAGTGGAAAAGGTTTGTGATCAGTGCAAGCACGTTCTGATTCAGGCAAACCCACTGGATCCGAATCCACCTGGGTCAACTTACAGTATTACTAGCCATATTATGTTTTTTTGCATACTGGGTAGTTAAAGCAAGACAAAAGCCCAAAGAATGCTGCTCCCATGCAAAACTGTCCTTACAAACTCACTCCATGTGCTGGGATTTTTTGTATCGAACCTGGAAATTATTCAACTGAACTCATCATGCCTGTTCAGTTTAGTGATTCTAGGTTCAGTCTGGTAAATCCCACAAGTGTACGGAGCAAGTCAGAGCACAGTTTATGTTGACCAGTCAGCTTAACAATAAGTAATATCAAATAAGTGTGAACATTTTGCCACTGTGCCAATTTGCATGGATGTTTTAGACAGTGGTATAAAAAAATGAAATATATATACAGCATTTTACCAGCTTAGACTAAAGTGAATATGTACCTATAGCTTTAAACACTCAGCTAAGAGAAAGGGCACTTACATAAGAAACCAGATGTTGACTAATGACAATACAGCAAATACCAGTTGTAAAATGTTATAAGCATATATCTATTTCATATACATCAATAATGAATGATATTTCTGCATAAAATTATAACATGGCACCCGCAGAAACAACACTATCTAGCAGCCAAGAGTTATGGATACAAATGCAGTTATGTAACACTATTCCTCATTCACATTAATGTATTATTAATAGGCTCTTAATAGTGTTTGCAGTTGCTTGCAGCAAGTTCATTGAACTTAGGTGTCCCGGATTTACTCTGCCATATAACAGTTTAATCTGCTTTGATGTATAGAAGAGCCTTAGCTTCAACAAAAGTCCATGTCGATGCCAGCTACTGCTGAGATGTCTAAACCCTGGGATCAGTGGTCTGTAAGGTCACTGAGGTCAACCAGGATGAAACAGACAAGGAGTGATACAGTAAAAGAACGTAATAGTGAGTGTGGCCGTCAATAAGGTGAAGAAAAATACCACAGGAAATGAGAGGCATCTGTTTACAGGAAGAGATGGATGTTGAAGCAAGATAAATTCCAATTACTAATGGTTTCCTTTTATTAAACAATCTGACAGTAATATCTTTCGGAATGATGCACTGCTTATATTTCCTCTGTGTTTAATGAGACTATTAGGAATACATAGATGAGTAAGGGAGCTTCTCTGCTTCGAGAATTGCTTATTTTGCTGCAACGGTTTGTCCGAGGCAGGAATGATTACAGGATCTTTAGAAAGCTTTATGTATCTCCACTGCACTTTAGTTCTGCTGAGCAAATGTTGCTTTTTTGCTTTGACATTGAATACACTTTTATTCTGTAAATGTATGTAGTTTTTATGTGGAATCCTCCAGTACAAAGATTGTATGACTCTGTGGATTTATGGTTATTAACAATTTCTTGTAGCACTTAGGTCTTGGATTTAATATAAAATAAAATAGTTTGCTGAATTTGTATAGAGAACAATAATGGACTTACTAACACACACTATTAAGAAGTTCTGCCCTGTTTATTTATCTTGTGAATGTCCCCTGTTTGGTAAAAATTTTTGTCTTGACGACATGCTGCTTTCATACAGTACTGGCCATATATTGAGAGGCACGAGAAGATATCCATCAGCACCCTCTGTAAAAAATACAAAGGGACGTGTATTAAGACCAGCGCCATGGACCTCTTGGTAGTTCTGCAAGATTCCAGGATTTAAACTAAACCGGCCAGGGACTGGTATTTTTCATCTATTGTTTGGTGCAGGTTAGAGTAAATCTGTGCGGCTGTGGAGCACATACTCCAGCCCACCTTGATCCCTGCCCTTCTCTACCCACTTTCTTCAAAAGTGGAGGGAAAAATCACAAAACCTTTATTGCATGACCTTAATACCAGTTTTTCTGGTTTGGAAATTACCCAAATAGCTGCTATACACAGTGCATGCTCCTTTATGTTGAACCCCTCTAGAATAACTAAAATCCTTATTTTCACATATTTGTGGATGTTATATGTTATATAAGTAAATATCACCTTTTCACAAAACTTTAAATAAATCAGAAGGCCATCGTGGGCACCAGACGAATAACACAGTTTCTGGGGACTATGAGACTTTTGTATTTTGTTTTCTAGCAGCTTCCATCTCTTCAGACTCTATGCCAGATCTACGCTTCTATGTAATCTGTCTTGCTTCCAAGATGAAATTAAGCTGAAATTAGGAGGGAAGGATGATAAGAGCTAGAATAAGAGAAATAAGCACTTTGCTCTGATGATACGATATAATCCAACTTTATTAATGCCCTGGTTAGGGAACATTGTTTTGTAACAGTAGTCCAGGCATAGCAAACAATAGAGAAGACACAAGGAATAATCAAAATCAAGTATTGACATACAGCATTGTGGTGAGCGGTAGGTATTAGTGCCGGGATCTAAAGGTAGCAGTGGCTAATGTCACTGGCTTAATCCATTAACCAGCTGTCATCACTCAGTCTGTAAAGTAAGGGAATGGAGGGAACCACCCAATTTTTGTGATCAATAATACACTTTCAATCATGTTCACCAGTGCTACATCTGTATATTACAAAGTTTTGTCTTTTTTAATTCATTTATATTGTCTATACAAAGTTTGTTAAAAAGTAAGTGATAATTAAATTATTTTCATAGAAAATCTATACTCAGTCAGCTCTAGTAAGGTTGAACAGTGACACAGGGCTGCATGATGGCTTAGTGGTTAGACCCAGGGTTTAATCCAATGAGATTATAAATTTCACCAGGGATAGAACAAGTTTTGAACTTGTCCTTGCTGAATGCTTATGGTTTGTGATGATGACCCAATAAAATTGGAGTTCGGCCTAGTTAGGGCGAGTTGAACTTGAATTTTAAAATCAAAACTAACATGCTGTCAGTGCTGCTCGCCACCATTTTTCCTGATGGCGTCACCGGGGACTGAAGATTCTCCCCAAAAGGTCTCTGCCACTTGAATGCCACTGGCAACTTTTCCAGCGACATCACGACTATGGGCATTGCAGGGGGAAAGTTGACTCGAACCTGACCCCGGCTCTGATTCCGAACTTTGTGGTTCAGGGCTTGTCAACACTACTAATGGTATAATATAAATATGTAAAATACATTTTTGAAATGTGTTTGCTCAAAATTTTGCACTAGACATAACATTTTTCTACCCACTACACTTGCAAAATTTCATGGGTAGGCATAGACCGTGAGAAATTTGAAATTGATATACGGCATGTACAACACAATAATGCAAACTTCCCATTGTTTTCATACAACCCACAAATAGGTATTCAATGTTTAATCTACAAATACAAATTTAACATTTAGCTAAAACACTAACATCAATCTCATGGAATAAAGTATCACCATTTATGCTATTCAATACTAATAATAATTTATATCGCGCCCACAGATTACGCAGCGCTGCACAGAGTTTGCCAAATTAGTCCCTGTCCCCATGGGGCTCACAATATAAGTAACCTACCAGTATGTTTTTGAGTGTGGGAGGAAACCCACGCAAAGAACAAAGAGAACATACAAACTTTCTGCAAATGTTGACCTGGATGGTATTTGAACCCAGAACTAAGAAACCAGAACCAAGTTTGGTGCATTAATAAAGTACCATAGCAAAGCTCAGTACAAAAACTGTACTCAAAACAAGTTTAGGACCAGAAATGTGGGACCATTGTCAAACTCATTGAGGTATATGTTGAGCCCAAATGTTTTAAGTTAGAGGTCTGATAGTATAATGTATAGTATATATGATTTATTAGGGTAGTTGATAGTATTTATTAAGGTATGTTGATTTGTGGTTTATGTTGTGTGATATCACATTGCCCACATTTATTTAAGTGATTGTGCCACTTTTTTGTCTGACTTTGCACTAGAAAGAACTTACAAGCTGCTTGCACATGTATTTATAAAGTGTCTGCGCCAGTTGTATGTCGCGGCTACAATGTGTCCGACAGAAAAAATGTGCGCAGAGTAGGACGTTTTAGTGCTTAGTCTGGGTGACACAATTGTGTCTGCACCACAATTCTGCAGCATTAACAAAGGGCACAAAAAGAAAATGTGCACACTTTCAGAGCGGTGACGGGGGCGCCACAATTCCTGAATCTGGCGCATCCTACACACTTCACAGCCAAATTGCACACAGTGCAGTTTGCACTGTTTTTGATAAATGTGGGCCATTGTGTATACTTATTTGCAAGGTATTTGATATTGCCATTTCAGTTTCTGCTGTGTTCCTGTATCTTGCTAGGCCTTCATTTTTTGTGGTGGCTCATTTATAATTTTTTCGCTTTCATCCTGCATTACTTATACATGACTTGTACTTCTCATTTCTTTCCAATTAACCTTGGGAAATTTGTGTGCATTTTCCTCGGTGGACATTGTTCAATATAAATTGCAAGGGAATGACATACAATGTCCCAATTAATGGTAACATGTTTCACACTGATTAACGTTATTATAAAATATGCAAAAGATTAAACATTTTGCTCCATCGTTTATACTGTATATATTGTGGCAACGTTAAACTAAAGAAGGTTCATACAAACTAGGAACCATTTATTTAATTTTTCCATAATTCTAACTTGCAAATATTATATCCCTGAAGGTTCTTACTATTATTTTACATATTTACAATAGTACAGTTACTTATTTCAAGCGCTGTATACTTATAGCACAGGTGTTACGTCTGTGGGGCAGATTTACCTACCCAGTCCTGTTGCGATCCCACGGTGCGTTGTCCGCTGAGGATTCGGGTCCAGTGCGATTCACTAAGGTTGTGTGTCCAATGTTCTGCAGGTGTCACTGCTGCGCAGAGGTCCACCGGAGTTCACCTTCTTCTACCTGGTGCATGTGAGCGCTTGACCTTGAGACACATTTCTTTTTTCAAATTCCCCAGTTTTACTGAATCCGTCAGGTTTACCGATGGCCATGCCCCCGATTTATGTTGCGTGCAAGCCTGCGCCGATGTGCCACAATCCGATCGCGTGCGACCAAATCCTGGGGCAATTGGCCGCGAAACAGAAATATTCTGGAAAACAATGGAAGTGCGGCGTTCGGACCCTTAGTAAATGAGCCCCACTGTTTTTTGCAGCTCCTACAGTCAAGCTAACAAAATGCTGATTTCTATCTGGTTCTTTTTAGTAGGCAGTCTGAACAGTGCTTTATGGCTGGACTGCTGGTTAAATCTTCCTTGCATGGCTCTCTGAAAACTTTGCTCTGAACAAGCAAGGTTTAACACTGTCAGACTCAGAGCTCTGCCCCTTTGACCTGGAGCAGGCTCCCTACTGTAATAAATTCCCTATGTGCGCTATCCTGATATTCTTGCTATCTTCCTTGTCTATGTTTCATTTGCTATTTATCAGTACTTATGGTTTTTGATATTTGGCTTCCATTCTTGTCTATTGTTTGCATATGATTGTGTACTTTAAATGCTGCCTGTGTTGTGATCCAAATAGTTGACGTCCCATATGTGGCTTTTTTTGTCTGTTTTGTTATGTCTCCACACTTTGTTGCAGGGGGGGGCCTTTGTGGCTATATCTCTGTATTGCCTAAGAGATGCAGAGGCAAGCAGGCAGGGCTGTTTTTAGGGAGTGCTTGAGTTTTAAGGTTCATTGTCGAGTCTGTTGCCCCTGAGTCCAGTGTACCCATTACAACTCACTAACATGGCCCAAGCTGTGGTAACCAGTAAAACATATATATATTCTAAACAAACATAAACTTTTCTGAATTGTTGCTAGGGGAGTCGCTCCACTTGATATATTTGACTTACTTTTATTTATTAAGCTCATCATTTAATTCATTTTTCCGCATTTTATGAAAGGCCTACAAAGAAAATTCTCAGTAATACTGTCTGTGACCATGCACTGGAGAGAGCAAGGTGAAATCCTCCGTTTATTACGATGAGAACATACTTATTTCCACCGCTCCACAGCCAGAGGGCTATTTTCACACCACTGCATATATTGACAAAAGGGCATAAGAAAAATATGTTCTTCTTTTCCTCTGTATTAAATGTGAAATTGGTTTATTGAGGAAGAATGGAATTTCCAGTCTCAGCGGAACTCTCTCTTCAGATTATTCTGGCTTTGCTACTGCTCCCAGGGTCTTTAGTGTGTGTATTAAAACCCTATCAGTGTTACAAAGCTTTAATGGGAAATAATATAGAAGATGCCTCGGCTGTATGAAATATAACACCCAGTACATGGTATATATCTAAATGTAATGGTTGCAAAACAAAAGTTATTTGTGATTATAATAGACAGTCCTTAACCTGTTAGTGGTCTGGACTGTTTGAAACTTCTGGTCCAAGCATTATAATTTTTTCATTTTGGCATTTCTGGAACAATACCTTTTTAGTTTTTTTGACAATCTAGGTAATTTTTTTGCATTAGGATTGTAGTTTTAATCAGTATTTTTTAGAACACAATTTATACTGCACTGATATTGGTATAATAAATGTTACCCCTCTCATTGTATTATATACTGTATAAATGTAGTTGCATATCTGTCTATCATTAACATTATTCTTTTTTTTCATTATTTATTTTTTATTTTCTTTTACAAATGGAGCAGTTTAAAAAACATTTGTTTAATCAAGGTTCTGTGAGTCATTCTTGGTGTTTTATTGGTGTAAAGATTACACAAGCCTTTTCTGATGATTATTATACGTCATGTTATAATATTATGATTATTTTTCAGTTTTCTTTTAGTTTGCACCTTATGTGCAACGGTAAGGGGTCATAAAAGTGACATGGTTTGTATCAATTTTTTTATGTTTAACATATTTTTAAAAAACTTCAGGTGTTTTTTTTAATTTTCTATCTCTATCAAATCTTTATGAAACTATATATACGTATATACAGATACGTATATACAGATAACACAGGATCCACTAATCAACCAATCACAACAGTAGATAGATCAGCTCCGCTCCCTCCATGCAGTCCTCTTTCAGGGTCACAGAGCTTGCCTACAATCAGCTGGGGAGGGGCCCCACATAAACCTGTACATAATTAATCCATGGGGGTGAGTGGGGCTGTATCTAATGAATCCATAGGGTGTGAGGTGGGCTTATATAAAATAACCATGAGGGGGCTGTTTGGTATGATAAACTTGAGAATATATTAGGGAACAGATACTGTTTTAGATTCTGAATTGCGAATACAGCCATGTGAGTTGACAGCAAAATGGCCAACTGGGTCTCTGTCGCCCAGGGGCTTACTGAAACCTGGAGCCGACCCTGCCCACAACACTCTTCCATAATAAATATCTTAAGACTACTGATTCCAACTGTTGACTTCTGTAAAAATGCTATGAACAACAATCAGGGAACATGTAACCTAGGGATACATGCCAGTTTTGGCATGCCCACAATTTATTCATTAAAAGAAAAGAAAAAAAAATAGTGTCCACAGGATTCAGAACTTGTGGAGTGCACACATGTTTTCATTAACCATAAAATATGAAACAATGTTCTTGAGAGCTCCTGCTATTCAGAGCCAGGTGGCAACTGTGAGAAGAGATGAAGATTCTTCCAGCCTCATAAATTACCACTTAGTGCAACTTAGGTGACTTTTCAATGTGTTGCTGTAAGCTGTTCTCATTCCACGGTAGGTTAAATATCCCCTCCTCTTAATGCTGCTTGGTGATAAATGTTCTCATTTTGGCATAGCATTATCTCTAGATGAGCTGAAATAACTAAAAATCAAGGGACTACTTCAATGTGATCTGAGAAACACTTGGCATGATATTAATGAACAAAAGCCTCTGTGGCCTCTGCGCCAGTGAAGATAAATTTCCTAGAGTAGTGTAATGTATTTATCACAGTATTTCATGTAACACAAGCTTCACATACTAAATGCAATACTATTTACATATTATTCAAATTATTAAAAGGGTTCCTTGAGATAAAAAAATTGAAGTACAATCTTAAGGTTAGTGTATTAATACCAAATCCTTTTAGATCAGCTTTTTGTATTCCATACAGCAGACAGCTTTATATCTAGTAGTGGCTGGTCTGAGTATTGCAGCTTTATCATCTGAGCTACTCATTTATGCAATTTGCCGCTTCAAGTACTACCAACCTTTGAATCTTATATTTTTGTGGAATTGGTTTTGCTAAAGGTGATATCATAGGGAGCGATGTTGTGTAATGACTGAATTACTTATCATAGTATACGAGTCTGGAAAAAGTCCATCAAGTCCAACCTTTAAGAATTAAACAAATGTTTTTTCCCCATAACCCATGATGTTTTTGCTCTCCCAAAAGTCATCCAGGCCTCTCTTGAACATGTACATAGAGTCCACCATAACAACCTCCTGCGGCAGAGAGTTCCATAGTCTCACTGCTCTTACAGTAAAGAACCTTTGTCTATGGTGATGGTAAAATCGCCTTTCCTCTAGGCGTAGAGGATGTCCCCTTGTCCTGGTCACAGGCCTAGGTATAAAAAGATCTTTGGAGAGATCCTTGTACTGTCCATTCAGGTATTTGTACATTGTAATGAGGTCTCCCCTCAGCCGTCTTTTTTTAAACTGAATAATCCCAAATTTTGTAATCTGTCATTGTATTATAGTCCCCTCATCCCCCTAATAATCTTGGTTTATCTCCTGTGCACCTGTTCCAGTTCTACTGTGTCCTTTTTATACACTGGTGCCCAAAAGTGTGCAAAATAATCCATGTGTGGTCTAACCAGTGACTTGAATAAGGGCAAAACTATTTATATAGTTATTAAACCATTCATAATTGAAACTATTATGCACACTTATGCTTTTCTCTAAATTAGGTGCTTGTGATAGACACTTGTCTTGAAAAATTGAAACAATGTAAATTAGTAACAATTTCTACTTTGTAAAGATAAGTATACTTATCTACTTGGTTCCATTTAACTTACCATAACTTGACAATATTTTATTGTATTTTCAAAAGGTTTTTTACTTCTATCGGCCCATGCTTGAACAGGAGGCGGTACTAGATTGTCATGTAACTGCTGTCATGCGATCGTGATGTTACACACCTCTATTCGAGCATGGACCTTTAAAAGAAAGATGACTTTACATGTGAGTAGACCATGGTGAAGCTGTGTAAGCGAAACGCGTAAGTTCTGTTATACCTGCGATACTGCATTGTACTTATGCATACTGCCATGGAATATGCTTTTATCTGACTAAAACAAATGAATTGAACTAGCATTCTCCTGAGAGTTCTGGAAATCCTTTCTTGTTATTTGTGGTTGTGCCCAGAGTCCATGGGGCTATCTTTTTGTCTGAGCACTGGAAGTGAACTATGCCAGAGGTGAGATGAACTATATGGATTTTTTTGTTTGTACTAAGGGCAAAACTATGTCCTTATCATAAGAATATATTCCTCTCTTGATACACCTCATAATTTTATTTGCTTTAGCAGCAGCTTCCTGGCTCTGCTTACCAATACCCCCAAATCTTTTTCAGCTGTAGTTTTACTAAGTAATTTACTGTTTCCTTACTGTTTCCTGCTTTTGTTTCCTTGGCCCAAGTGCATTACTTTACATTTATTTACATTAAACCACATCAACCATTTCTCTGCCCATTCCTCCATCTTCCATAAAACCCTCTGTAATGTTATACTATCGGCTTTATGCAGCTTAGTATCATCTGCAAATATTGAAACTTAACCATGTAAACCCTTTACAAGGTCATTAATAAAAATATAAAAAATTGGGTACCCAATACTGAGAATGTGCCATTAATGACAGTCCTCTGTTTTCTACCACCAAGCCAATTCCTTACCCAAATACACAGATTTTCCCCTAGTTCCAGGCTTCTCAGTTGATGAAGCTGTTTCATTTAATGACAAGATAAAGGGTTTTTCAGTTTCAACAAGGAAATCTTGCATACATATTTATGAATAATCTATAGTAACTGTAAGAACATTATACAACTCCAGTATCAGCTGAATGTATAATATGACAAGCTTATATACCAAACTTTGCACTGGAGCTTTAAAATGCTTTAAAACAATTTTCGCTTTCCACTGCACACTGATCCCTTTAAACCGCCCTAAACAAAATAATGCACCTTTAGAAAAAAACTGTGTTAAAATTTTCCCTATGATATAAGACTCTTGAAGAAAAGCTGCTCTTCAAAGACTGAAGCCCCAAAATGATTCCTTTATTGGATGTGTTTGCTTCATATCATTTGCCAAATTTTTTAAAGAACAAACACATAGGGGCTCATTTACTTACCCGCTCCTGTCGTGATCCAGCGGTGCGCTGTCCGACGAGGATTTGGGTCTTCCGGCGATTCAGCAAGCTCGTGAGTCCGACTTCCTGCAGGTGTCGCTGCTGCGCCGAGGTCCGCCAGAATTCACCATCTTCTCCCCGGTGCATGTAAGTGCTTGATTTTGCGACACACTTCGTATTCTTTCATCCTTGGGTAAAAGCAATTGCTTTCCTGTCAAAAAAAAAAATGTTGTAAACGTTTCATAATTTTGTATTTACTTAAAACATCCATTCATAGAGAGAAAAGCCATGGAACAGTCAATGCAAAATACTGTAATAGATCTAAATTAGGACTGTGCTCACTGCCGTTCAGTTTTAGCTACATACATTTGCAGGGCACTTGACATGCAGCTGAGCTTGTTTCTTTCATTTTCATACTTAAGAGAATGATGGAAGCCAATGATTCACGATTTAAAGAGCTTATGATGTGGATTATGTTTTCTGTACTCATACATTTAGGATCATCTATTTTTAGCTTAGGATGTATTATTTTTAGAGGGTTTATTTGCAACTGTCAGTCTAAGTGTTGCAGGAAATTACTACTTAGGATCTGCTTCCTCAAATTTATATTCACAAGCGCAAGCTATGTTGTTCTTCTAGGAGTCCGCTGAGAATAAATCAATACAGGAATATAAACAGGAAGAAACACAGATATAGATATGTATTGGCAAAATGGCAGTAAAAATCTCATGTAAACAAAATCTTCAACTGTTGCCTTCAAGGAATATAGTTTACTTTAGTCAAAAGTTTTAAGCTTGTGTATATTATAGAATGTGTCACTAGCAGTATTGGGGCCCCATATTTAATTGATGTAGGCCCCTCATTATATACATTTGGTAAATATTAGGGGTAATAACATAACACTCTTCCACTTTAGATACTCTTTTCAAATACGTCCACGTTGACCTTCTAAATGTAACGCTGGAGATGGGTCCAGCCTCTGGTCACATTCCCCATCGCAGGCTTACCTTCAGCTTTCTCCTGCTCACCCCCATGCTTGTTCTTGACTCTGATTTGATCTGTGCTCCATGGTAAATGACCTTTGCTTGTTTCTTGCACCTGTGCTTCAGGCAACGACTCTCTGATTGTCCTTGGATTCTAATTGAACGCTGCCTGCCTTGACTGTTACCATCTACTCTCTTTGGTACCAGTGTCTCTGTGCCCGCTGGGCCAGCCGCTGTCTATACGGGAACCACCAGAAGTGCTAGCGGCCTTGCAATCTCTCTGCAGCGCCATCCACATCCCTATATAAGGGTAAAAGGGTAAATGACAAAAAGGTCCAGGGATAACGCCCAAAGTCAAACCAGTTCATGCCATATTTGGATTGGCTACTATAGAGGTTCTTCTGCAATTATTTCAAAAATAATTTGTCCATATTGGTGGACATTATTGACTCAAAATTGTGTCCCTCTACCTAATATAAATTATCATTATAGTTCAGGGGTGGAGGAATAGGTCCTTTTTGGACCATGAAGGCAACTAAAGTTTTACTGCTCTTATTACAGCCCTGTATATGGAAAATATGATCATCTATCACTGACTCTATATTAAAAAAAGATGATAAGAAACCTTCCAAAATGTGGGCAAAATATTAGAATATGTAGTATTGTAGTAATGTAAAAAAAACATACTGAAGTGTTTTAATCATATTCACTCTGTCTCATTTTTGTTCTGCTTTTTTCTAAAAATGAATGAACGCACCTGAACAATCTTGAACGGTAATATCTATTTTGTCTTTTGCTAGCTGCAAACAAGTGTTGTTTCTTGCTTATATTGGGCAAAAACACAAGAATACATAAAATATTAATGTCTGCTATACACTATAATGGTAGCGTGAGTCTCCCCAAGCATCGCTTGCTCTCAGAAAACAATGATAAAAAGGATTGTTTTTGTAACATTCAGTATGTGAAGTTATTCCTACTGTAGATTACGCTAATCTCTAGAGAGGCTTTTGTGTAACTGGATCCTCTTAGACGTTACATGATTTTGCTTCAGAAAATTCTTACGAAAATGTACTCCAAACCAAATGCACGATAATAATTATATATATATATTCTTTTCAGTAAAGCAGTGCAGTGGACTTTTACATATCATCCACAGATATAGCCATTTGTAATTTAGCTCTTATTTGGTTAAAGACTTTAGTACTCATAAGGGCAGGTCAAAAACTTGCTAGAAACCTGCTAGAAACTTAGTATACCCTAGGTGAGCATTGGCAAATTTGTGCCATTGTTGCCAAAGTCAGCAGTGAGAGGGGTTGTCACCCCAGTACAGAGTTTGCCGGTTGAATGACTCAAGGCCTCCTCTTGTAGTTCTGGGTAGCTGGGACAGGGCTGTATTGTTATTGGAGCTCCTTCCACACCATTCTTCCTGTTTAAAGGGACCCTAGAAGGAAGATATCTCTCCTCCCTCTTACAACGTTATCGGTGTCCTCAAGACGCCAGGAACTACAGGAACCAAGGCGGCCACCTATTTTGTCCAAACAAGTCCTGCCACCTAAGTTTTTTTTTTCAGGAGACATAAACCCCTTTAAAATGTAATGTTTGAAATTTCAAATATGCAAGACTGACTCTTTGCATTAAATTGTGCATGTAAAGTATGATATTTGACTTTATTTAAAAAAAAAAAGTTTTCAAAACAAGTGGTCATGTATTATATTATCTACAAGATCCATTGTGCTATTTGTAATATTGTAATATTTCAGTATATCCCTGGGGAAACATTAAGTGAAGTCTCTATAAATTAAAAATCTACAAAAGCTCAAATTAACAATCCTTTCTATGTCATATAAAATTAAAAATAATAATAATAACCTTTATATTTATAACCAATCACATTAATCAGAGATTGTCACATAATTTCACCATTCATTTAGCACAATTTCCTTAACTTGTGTTAATCTGAATCTGCTGCCCCCCCCCCCCCCTATAAAGTTACTGGTTTTAGATCAGGACCAATGATTTAGAGAGAAGAGGTCATTAGGATCATTTACTTTATGTGCTTCTTTGTTAGTTTTCTGTTCCTGTTCGGTAAATGTACCGACATTTGGAAAAAACATTTTTTGTCATATATAGCACTCTAGGCCTATGTTTAAAGAATATTTGTCTATTCATGTGTTTCTATGGCTGTAGGATTACAATGGAATCTTAACAGCAGTTGAGTTAGGATCTCTGACATCTGAAGAAAGGGCATTTAGAAGGCATAAACCTGCCATGGAGTCTAATTAGAAGTTTCCAGGTCGTTTAAGGTAAAGACAAATAATAGTTGGAAAATGTCCAAAGAACATTGGGTGTACAAAGGTACAAGTAGTTTGTCCTGTCATTAGCGAACATGAGAAATGTGCAAGAGATATATGGTGTATTCTATAAGGTGTAACTGACAATTTAAAACATGTCCTTTGTTGATCTGAGACCCATCATACTCATCAAAAACATGTAAATTGACACTTAACGGCAGATTTATGCTGATGATATTGTTCTTTCTGTTTCTCCAGCTCTTCCTGCTCTTCTTGTAAGGTGAACTAATGCAGAGAAGTCAGAGTGTTTTATTTCTGGATTCCTATAATGTGTACAGGAAATGTGTCCCTTATGGAAATTTTACAACATGCACTTTAAATATTTAAAGTACTGCTTCTAAACTAAAGTAGTATTTTCTCACGGGGTTCATTTGCTAAGTGTATTGTGGAATAATGGTTTATAGGATTGATCTTGATCTTATAGTCTGTATGCACACCGTTTATCACTAAAAATAGAGGGACTTGGATACTCTCTGTTTTTAGTATTTTGAGCTCTAATGCCTTTTTTTCTTCTCACCTTTTAAATGAGAAAGAATCTATGATAGACCACATATGTTAAGTATATTGACTCTGCTTTCCAGTATCAATGGTGATAAGCACAGTAATAGGGCTCTGGATTTCCTGGAAGCAGTGCCATGGTTATAATGATCACAGTGGTTTTTCTTGTGACTGGACTTACCGTAATTTTCGGACTACACACAAAACATCCTTTGATTTTCTCAGAAATCAAAGGAGCGCCTTATAGTCCGGTGCGCCTTATATATGAACCGTACTTACAGACAACAGCTGCCTTGAACAGTGCACAGGTCTGCCACCTGCTGGTCATTCATCCTTATAATAACGTGCAACTTATAATGCAGTGCACCTTCAACAAAAATCCTCTCATATCGCCTTTAATGTCTGGTAGTTTATAGTGCAAGAGGAATCATAGAGAATTATAGCTGCAGTTGCTCTGGAAACTGAATCCAGATGCTCTGATTTTAGGAACTTGGGGATGCTGGTCAGGCCATGAGAAGCCAGTTCATTATTTACCCCAACACACCAGTATCCCTTGTTAAATGGATGCTGTTTTTTAATGAAATGCAATATAAAATGGATTTTTTGAACTGGTGGGTGCCATGGATGGTTTTCTTCATCCACTAAACGCTACATGGGTGCCTCCAATCTGTGCCAGTCACTGCACTGGTTGCCTATCTCCTTCAAATTCAGTTTAAAATAATCACCCTCATCCACAAAGCTCTGCACAAAGCCTCACCTCCCTACCTCTCCTCTCTCATCTCAGTCTATCATCCCAGTCTATTTTCGATCTTCCAGTGATTTCAGATTATTCTCTTTTTCAAACATGCTCTTAAAACCACATCACATTCCCTAACTGCATAAAACTTCAACTCTCTTTTTACGAACCCATCCTGTGTGCTCCTTTCATCTGTAATGCGGTAAAAACAAATACCAATACAATATTCTTTATAAAAAATGGCTGGACCATTTTACAAGCACTTGCAATCAGGGCCCTCACTCCTATTGTTCCATATGACTATGTTTTCAGTCTGCAATGTGTGCTATGGAATAAGATGATGCTATATAAATAAAGCTTAAAAGACAGTTGTGACCCCCTCCCTATTTTTATTTACCTGCTGGATTTAATCATTGGCCTCAGAGATCGCACGCAGTACATACTATCACTGCTGAGGCCAGTGATGGCCACATTAGTCATGTGGAGATAGGAACATCATTGATTTAGGAAAGTAAAGAGGGGTCATCAGGGTTCACTGAAGCATTGACACTGAAGTAATGGGAGATTAAAGCTGACTCAAAGCTGTTTTCTTAAATTTTAAAGCATTTTCTATAGCTAGTTTAATATCCTACTCTCTTGGACAACCCCTCTTAAACAATAAAAGCGATATATAATATACATAACATGCAATTTATATGCATAAAATCTGGCTTTTTAGCAGTAAAATGTTATTTGAGAGCATATTCAAGTTAAATAATAGCTTTATTCTTTTTAGCATAAATATTTAGACACATTTAAACAAATGTGCATAGATTCTTATCAATTTAATTGCAAATATTTGTTTTTAGTGAAGCTTTCCTTTTCTAATAGAGCATTTAAAATTGATTTGAGTTGCCTTCTACTATTATGCTTATTATAATTGTCTGGTTGAGTATAAGCAGTCCATTAACAGCGTGTGATAAAAATCCTCATTAGGTCACTTAAAGAACTATTTATTCTGGTAATAACATTGTCGGAGACATTTCCGCTAATTTACTGTTTAGTATACTCAATGTACACGTGTTCATTTGTTTGCACTGTTAGCCATGCACTTTTTGAAAGGAATTGTAATTACATTGACTTCCACCTTAGAACAAATTGATGTGCAGAACACAACCGGACTTATCAAAGGTAACAAATTTAATTTATAGGAAATGAATTGGTTCCTCTCCTGAATCTGATATAGTCATATAGCTACAGTTTTGCTGCCTGAAGACTTTGATAAACAAGACTCACGCTATTGAATTTATGCAAACTGAATGCCAATATCTGTCGAGGTGACGCTTATGATGCAAGAACCCAGGTTCTATGGAAATAGTAAGCCATAAAGTAAATATGTCCCTTTTTAAATAGATGTGCTCTGGTTTTACATTTTATCATGTCCATAAAAGAACTTTTAATATGTTCTATACTTTTTGCCAGATTTTAATAAAAAGATTTGAACAGATGTTTATAAATACACAAGTAAATAACAATTTTTAATTTCCGTTTTGTAAGAATGAATTTTCTATGAGGTGCTTGATGTGATTGATAAATAAGAATAGCATAGTCTGCAATGTTATTCTTTCTTTAAAAATCACAGCAGACAAAAATCTAAATACTTGGTCAATAAATACTGCAAAGTAATCATTGATGAATGGCTCCATTAAGGGAAAAAGTAATGGCAGTCATGTAACCTAGGTCTGGGTTACATAGGTGGCATGAGTCCCTTATGATCAGACTAACCTTAGATATAAAGTACTCAATTTAAAAGTAATTTTAAACTAATTTATACTCAAACCCCCACTCCTAAGTAGATTACATTGTATAGTTAATATGATCCTGGCAGATAATAGAAATATATCTTCAGTACTCTGCAGAGAAGGTGATTCAGGCCATATTTTCGTATATGGTCAGTGACCCCTTTTCTTAAGCTTGAAACAAACTCTTCAAACCCATCTCTTTAGGCAAGCCTACCATAATTCCTAATGGCATGAAACCTCAACTCTTTCTGTATTAACCCATCCTGTGGTCTTCTACCCTTCTGTTATCCGGCAAACACCAGATACCAAGCTCTAGGCTTCTCTGGAGTCGCATTGACCTTGGACTTTGTATATAAAATCGTGGCTGTTGGCTTGGAGTGGTATAGAGGTGAATAAGGTATTTGATGTGCTTATTTCTATTATAGATAGTATAGTATCTCCATAGTAAAGAATTACACCAAATAACAGATGATGAGCAACACCAACTACCTACACTTAACTTCTTACAACTTGAAGAACTAAAGCATAAGCAAACCTAACTTAAAGGGATTTTCCCTTGAAAGAAAATTCATAAATTTCAATCCCCTAGTGATGTTAACTTAATAAAGATAATTTTTAACCCTTTAATTTACAATTTTTCTTAGTTTTATTGCTGTTTAAACTCCTATCACTATCCTATTAGTGAAGGTCAATGCAAAATCCCAGGGTGTGGGCGCTGACTCTCTAAGCAGACACATTCTGATCCCTCTAGTTCTGTGAGCTGACAATGTGGTTACATTATCAGGGCACAGGTGTATATACACTTCGGTCTGGCTTCTGAACATTGTACTAACACACTGACAGCTCTCCTACATGTTTGCTATTCCACAACACATTAGATCTGCTGTGCCTTCCTATTGTGCCTTCCTTCCCAAATAAAGAATCTGTTTTATCTGTCTGCAGCTTGTAGTTCTCTTCTGGCTGCCGCCGGCAGGAACTCAGTGTGTGTGTATCAGTTTGCATCAGTGAGAGCTCGTCTTGGAATGCAGGGGGGCTGGGCTAGAGTGCAGGGCGTGAGGCTAGAGTGCAGGGATCAGAAGGAGAGAGAAACTTAGCACCACGGGCATCACACAGAAATCCAAGATGGCGTCCCAGACCTTAAGTCAGAAGTTACTGGGTCGTGTCTATGGGAAACTGAAATTATGTACACTAGGACTGATAGAGACAGGTTGGACTTATATCTGTGAAATGCTGTATTTTTGGTAACAGTGAATTGGAGAATGTGTTATATTGTTATCCTTAGTACATTTAAGAAACTTGTCTTTGTGGGAATCCCACTTTAAGAGGAAATACCCTCTTTGACTTGACCCCACCTGGATAGAAAAATTCTTTACCCAAATGAGCTATCTCAATCTTATACACTTCCTCTCGCAGTGCCTTAGCACAACCCCCACATATATAAGAGTCTCTGGTGCATATATGTGAATCAATTAATCAAAAAAGTACATAATAGGAAGATTTAGTTTCTTGATGTCTGGACAGCTCTTGGTTAAGGTTAAAGGGGTTATCTGGGTTTAAAAAATTTCTTATGGCCGGGCTGGGGAGGGCTATTTAAACACAATAAACATGTACTTACCTCCTCCGGTGCTGCCAATGTCCCGTGCCGCGGCCGGTCTTCTCTGTGCGCCGGTTTCATTACAAGTGCGCACAGAGAGCTTCCGGCAGGCCGGATGCTCCCATGCGCACCATCTCCCAGCGCTTACAACCCTGAGAGATAGGGACGGATGGGAGGAGCCGGCCACATTGCGGACCGGAAGCTTCCTGTGCGCGGCTTCCGTGCCCCTGTAAACAAACAGGGGCACGAATCGAAGGGACCGCGGCGTGGGACATCAGCGGCGCCGGACGACGTAAGTACATGTTTATTATGTTTAACTAGTCCTTCCCAGCCCGGCCCTAGGTAATTTTTAAAACCTGGATAACCCCTTTAAGCTTTTGATCAGTTTTGTCTTCCTTTTTTATAACATATTTTGCATGAATTTAAGAAAGAGACTATACAGGGATTTCTCAAGATTGGCAATGAAATTTCTGGTGCATATCAAGTAATTTCCCCCTTGCGCCACTTCTACGCTGAGTGGAGCCAGAGCCTCTTGTAATATCTGGCTGCGACAAAGGATAGTGGAAACATCCTGATAAATGTCCCTCTGTGTTTTCACATTTACTTATAGGGAGTTATGGTTCATTGTAAAATTGCATCTCTCTCTTGATATTGTTGTGACCATCCCTTATTAACTGATTGATTTTTAATTATGCCAGACTTTACAAACTACAAAGGAACCAAAATATAACATTTGCAGCTGTATATTATCAATGTTACAATAATATATGGGTGAATAAATTAACATAGCGTTGGATGCTACAGCTCTACATGACACTAGGTTCGGGCATCTTAACCAATTTTGTATGCCGCAATTTCCTATTTCCTTTAAAATTTCTTAATTTTCCCGATAAGCTATAACTGCTGTTTTCTTTGAAAAGGGACATTTGGTGAACCTGCATGAGGTATATTCGAAATGCAGATGAGAAATAGAAAGAAAGAGCGAACAAGGTATCAACCGCTGGCACTGAAAGAAATTAAAATGCAAAGCCTCACAGGAAATTTTTAAATCCAGACATAAAGACAGCAAAGCATACCTCCAACAGACAGATCTAATGCCCCTTGAGATTTTTTTTCTATATTGACCTTCAATTTGATTTGTTCTTACTGTAGCGAGTGATGTTATAGTATACTGAGAAAAGTTCTCTTCAGGTTTGTTAACTCTATCAGTAAGTTAAATGATGGATGGATGAGGCCTCTAGCTCTGCTAGGTTAGCTGTCATCTCTGTTGTGCAGAAGGACAGTTCTGCATAAATAATGTTCCAAGGACTTCATGTTGAGGGAAAGAATGCAGGTTGTCGTGATGAAATAAGAATCCTTCTATTACAGCCAATATGTGCGGAGAAAAGTTTCTCTACTCTAGATTTAATAAATTAGGAGGCGGCAGCAGGGAACTCGGCATTCACTCTTGTGGCAATGGATCAGCGCCACTGAATTTGCACTTCTCATTTGATCAAAGAATTAAAATTGAGTCTGCTGACAGCTCTTCTACTTTCACACAATCTTTTTTTTCCAGGATAATAAGAGTCACTTTATCATGAGAGATAAGTGACGTATCAATCTTGAAACTAATTTTTCTAGTATTCTAGTTTATGTTTCTGAGGTCAGGGAATAGGGAAGGGGCAGCACTGTGACAACCTGGCTCCAAATGAAGAATCCAAGGAAGCAGCTCTCCAGGAGTGCTCCATTATATTGTGATTGGCGTAGTCAACACAATAGTGAAAAGGAACGTATTTGTGGATACTAACATTAATTTTAGTGATCAGTACCAGGCTTTTGCTGCTAAAGAAAAACAAAATTATTCAATGTATCAAGAGAGGAATAGATTCTCATGATAGTGACATATTTTTACCCCATATACAAATCATTAAACATAGAATATTGTGTACAGTTTGGGCACCAGTGTATAGGAAGGACATAGTACAACTAGAATGGATGCAGAGGCAAACAAAAAAGATTATTAGGGGAATGGGGGGCTAGAATACAATGACAGATTACTATTCAGCTTGGAAAACATTGGTGACATAATTACTATGTACAGATATTTGAAGGGGCATTAAAGGGATCTTTACTAGAGGAGAGGCGATTCTACCATCACCATAGACAAAGGTTCTTTACTGTAAGAGCAGTGAGACTATGGAACTTGCAGGAGGTTGTAATGGATGATTATTTGAATAGGAGAGAGAGAACTGGGCGCTTTTCTGAAGAGCAAAATTATCAAATCTTTTCTGAATAGTTTCAGTTGATCCAAGTAATAATAACCGCCATATTAGAGGTAGGGGAGGAATTCTTCCTTACTTTGGGCCTATCAGCATCATCCTTGCAGGCTTTTGTTTTGTGTTCCTCTGGAACAACATGGTAGAGTGAAGGAATAATAGGTTGGACTTGGTTTCGCCGATGCCTTTTTTTCAACCTTATCTACTATGATCTACTATGATACTATAATACTATGAAGATTTCAGCCCTCCCAAACATTGCATCTCTTGCACTTATAGTGAAATTTTCAAATTAGTATATTTCACTGGAGTTCTGCTCCCTTGGATTCTTCATTTCTGAAATTAGGGAAATATTTTTGGTGGTATAAAGTAAGTACCTTTAAGGTCAGTATATGCACCACTGCCTTTTCACCTTATAAAGAAGATTCCCAGAAAATTAAGAATGCATGAAAATATATTTCTATGGTGGTATTTATATAAAAAGAGATATTCACCCTCTCTGTCTTTTAACATAATAAAATGCTTAGAAATGCTGGTCAAAAAATCATTAAAATTCCCTCCCAAATTTTTTAACATAAACACTATGTTATTATATGGTGACACCTTCCCTTTAGCTATATATTTGGATGTTATTTGGTATTAAATGTATAAATAAATCGATACCACTTTAACATTAATTTTATTGAAGGCTGGTTACACATGAACATGCCCGGTCAGGGAAAACGGGACCATGTGCTGGTTGCCTGACATGGACAAAGCACAGTGTGAAGGACAGGAGTCCTTTCATAATACTGAAATATACTAAAATATAGTCTGTTAGCTTAACAATCTGGTACTGCTGTTCTGCTAGCAGGCATGGACTCTTTGCAGTTATCTTTGCAATTATCTTTGCAGACTGAGTTTGTTTGCAGCCTTAAGCTGTTTGAGTAAACAGGTTAAAAAAATCTACCATCAAAATCCATCATGATAAAGTAGGGGCACTCATAGATCCAGGCACCATGACTGTGGCAATCTTCTTATATTTGTTACCCATGGCCCTCTTCCTTCTAAGATAAACTTTAATATTTATGCTAATGAGTCTGAAGGCTCTGGTGGGTGTTTTCAGAGCACCTTATTGATGTGTTTTCACTGGTTGCTTCAATGAGCAGAGCAGGTCTCCCCTCCCCCTATATTTCCTACTGCTGGTAGATTACACTAACAGAGGGAGGAATGAGAGAGCAGGGGCAGAGCAGCAGGAGGGTGAAACATGTTCTGCTCATTGTAACCGCCTGTGATGCTTAAAGGGAACCTGTCACCAGGAGACCCATTTTTAGCACTCCCCTAGTCCCCACAGAGCATAGTACATATGCTGCCAAAGTGTTTTTGTCTAAAAAATTGGTTTTACAGAAAAAAAGATATGTTATATTGTACCTTTCATTAACATGTGCTGTGTGACTAGGCAGTTGCCTAATGGGAGGGGCTGGAAAGGAGCAGTCCCCCCCACCCTTAGGGAACAGTTTCTCCATGTGACCTTTTCAAATATATGAAAACACCCATCACTGGGCTTAGCGACGCCCCCTGCTCCTCTACAGCCAATCCCGAGTGTAGGGAGTTATTCATATATTTAAAAAAGGTCACATGTTTCCCAAGGGTGGGAGGGAAATGCTCCATTCCAGCCCCTCCCTTTTGGCAACTGCCTAGTCACACAGCAGATGCTAATGAAAGGTACAATATAACATATCTTTTTTTCTGTAAAACCAATTTTTTAGACAAAAACATTTTGGCAGTGTATGTACTATGCTCTGTGGGGACTGGGGGAGTGCTAAAAATGGGTCTCCTGGTGACAGGTTCCCTTTAAGCACTGTGGCAGTCTAGTAACCACCAAAGCCCTAAGACTCTTTAGCATAATTATAAAAATTTATTTTGGAAGGAAGTTACGGATAAAAGAAGATTACCACAGTCACGGTATCTGGAAGTATACGTAAGGGTCCCTGCTTTATTATGATGGGTTTTGATGGTAGATTTCCTTTAACCCCTTAACGCTCTGCGCCGTAGCTCTACGGCGCAGAGGTATAAGGGATGTATGAAGAGGGCTCACGGGCTGAGTCCTCTTCATACAGAGGTGGGGGTTTTTGCATTTTGCACAAAACCCCCACCGCTAATAACCGCGGTCGGTGCTTGCACCGATCGCGGCTATTAACCCTCTAAACGCCGCCCGCAAAGTCGCGGGCGGCGTTTAAAAGACGGCGGCGCGCGGGCGCCGCCATCTTTTTTTCGATCGCCACGCCCCCGAACGTCATCGGGGGGCGGCGATCGGTTACCATGGTAGCCTCGGGTCTTCTTTTGACACGAGGCTACATGGTTTATGCAGGTTCGTTACAATGAGCCAGTGGCTCATTGTAATGTAAGACCTGCAAAAACGCCATATATTGCAATACTGTAGTATTGCAGTATATGGTAGGAGCGATCTGACCATCTAGGGTTAATGTACCCTAGATGGTCTAAAAAATAGTGAAAAAAAAAAGAAAAAAAAAGTTTAAAAAATAAAAAAAATTAATAAAATATTAAAAGTTCAAATCACCCCCCTTTCCCTAGAACGGATATAAAACATAACAAACAGTAAAAATCACAGACATATTAGGTATCGCCGCGTCCCAAAATGCCCGATCTATCAAAATATAAAAACGGTTATGGCCGGCGGTGACCTCCGAGGCAGGAAATGGCGCCCAAATGTCCGTAATGCGACTTTTACACCTTTTTACATAACATAAAAAATGAAATAAAAAATGATCAAAATGTCGCACAGACCTCAAAATGGTAGCAATGAAAACGTCGCCTCATTTCGCAAAAAATGACCCCTCACACATCTCCGTGCGCCAAAGTATGAAAAAGTTATTAGCGTCAGAAGATGGCAAAAAAATTTTTTTCTTTTTTGTACACATTCGTTTAATTTTTGAAAATGTATTAAAACACAATAAAACCTATATAAATTTGGTATCACCGCGATCGCACCGAACCAAAGAATAAAGTAGGCATGTTATTTGGAGCGAAGAGTGAAAGTCGTAAAAACTGAGCCCACAAGAACGTGACGCACATGCGGTTTTTTTTCAATTTTTCCACATTTGGAATTTTTTTTCAGCTTCGCAGTGCACGGCATGTTAAAATAAATAACATCACGGGAAAGTAAAATTTGTTACGCACAAAATAAGCCCTCACACAGGTCTGTACACGTAAAAATCCTGTATCATTTTCTCACACATTTTTAGATCTCTGTTTGCTGCCATTCTATAGGAAGCTTCATTGTATAAATACTGGTTCTTGGTCATGTGATGTCACACAGGTGCACGGCTCGTAAGTATCACAGAGAATAATCAGGGCAGTGTGTTATAATGAATGCACCTGTGTGACATCACATGACCAGGGACATATTTCATTAAAGCATTCTATAGAATAACAGCAAGCAGAGATCCATAAAACTGTCAACAATTGATAGAGAATGTATATAGTAAAATAATATAACTTTTCATTATAAAAACAATGATATTTTTTTGCTAAAATGAGATCATCCCTTTAAGGTTGTATAAGCACAATCAAACGTCTGATAACATAACCTGTCGATTTATCCACAATTTTCTGCTGATCCAAAAGTATTATACATTGGGTAACGCAAGTGTTTCCCAATACCAACATTTGGTTTGGTGTTTTATTGAAGTAAGGCTCAAAAGAAGAAAGCTATTGTGGATCTACAATGAGAATTCTGAGCTTTGAGTCAGAATTTAGAGACTGTCCTGATCTCAACAACATGTCCTGATTTTGGGTGGGATGAGATTATATTTTTTGGCAGAAATTCCTGTAAACAGAAACTTTTACTGAACAAAAGAACACCATGAGCCAACATGGTAATGATGACATGTTATGAAGCTTTTATTTAAGGGGATTTTAAAGTGGTTAGGTCATTACTATAGTAGTAGAAAAGAGGAGACCTGGAGGATTATGGGTGTTTGTAATCTATTAAATAAAGCTTGGATCAATGCAAATCTCATGTCTGTCCCCGTAGAGCCATTTTCTCTCACTCAACAAAACATTACTGATATGGGAGAAAATAAAATGGATGGTTACACTATTCTAGGAAAATGAAGCGGTGTTAGTGAACTGTTTTAACTGTTTTCACATTTGGAAATGTGAAAGCCCAAATGATTTCTAATTTAGAAGGGACCATTTTTCCTGCTGTTCATGCTTTATAGTCTGGTGTGGGATTAAACTAGAGTGTCAGAGATCAATGTCATCTATTTCACAGAGCTCTTCAGTGTCAGCATGTGGCTAGTGGTATTCACAATTATCCAGCTGCTTGTTAAAAGTAAAACATGTCCTTATTACATGAGATAATACTAAGGCAAAGAGTCGAGTCTTCAAGAGGTCATAGCATTTAAAGCAATTATTCTTTTAGTTCTGCCTTGAAATAATATACCAGGACAGCACCAAGAATTTCTAAAAAAAATAAGTTAATAATACAGCACTAAAAGATGATTATATACATATAATAAAAGGATTTTGATGAATGGATTAAAAGAAGGATAATCCTCTTAAGTCATTTAGAAGTTGGATGAAAATAATGGAGCTAGTTAGTGGCCATGGTGCTTGGATACATTTTCCAAGGGGATTTTAAGGTGTATATTTATTTAAAGTATGAGTGAAAAAGGGGAGGATGAACCAATAGTATCTTAGCGCCACTGATGTGTAACCCCTGCCTTTCCACTATTGGAGTCCAAAAAAGATACAGTCATATAACGGTGAATAAATTACCACAATATTATCTCTGAGACAAATAAAGGTGAGATGAGTATATAGATGCTCTAAGAACAGTCCTAGAAATTGTACAACCTTGATGCCCGGTTAAGGTCCGCTATATACGCTATATCCAATCTGCTATAAAGATAGTTAAAAAGTATAGTGCCAGGGGGTGTGTAATCGTACGTTCATGGTCATATTACATTTTATATTTACTATTATCACCTGCACTACTGATTTCTGTCATTAAAAAATACAAATTCAAAAGTTTAGGTATGCTTGAAATCATGTGCTCAATGGTCCCTAGGAATTGTAGCATTACCTTCTGCTTGGAAATGTAGAAAGAAAATATTTATTTTTACATTTCCTTTTACATTTCATGGTTTACCCCATGGATGCAAACCTAAATGGTTACCCACAGCAGTCCCACTCCTTAATTACCAATCCAGTTTAATGCATATTTACTTACTTGCCAGGACAATGCCATTGTTACCAGCACCTGGAGCATTTCTGGCTGTTCCTAAGGAAAAGCTAAAAAGCTTTTGGCAATTCTTATGTTTTTGTATTGTTTTAAGCTTCCTGATAATGATTAATTTTTCTCTTAATTTGTAATACAATAAAGCGCCACATGCTTCTATTTAATGATGCAATATCCATACAATTCCTTAATTTATCTGTGTGTGTGACTACTAAAAGTCTTTCTCTACTTAGCAGTATCTCAGGCAAAGGTTTAGTATTAGCTAAAGTATTGATGTCTTAAGCACAATCGTTTCATGCTGGCAAGATATATTTGACATTTTAACAGCAAGCTTACAAGGAAGTGATTGACTCCTCCATTAAGAAAACATCTGGTTCTTAAGATACAATTGAATGAAAGACAATGATAATAGCAATTTGTCTTTGTTTTTCAATCACATAGTGGAAAAGTATAATAAGAGCCACATAAACCATATGCTTATTGGACATTTTTGCTCTTTATGCATAATGATGATCGATTTGAAGGTCATTATTTAAAGGGATGTATGTCCCTTAAAATGCTACAGTTTTTGGAAATGTTATGCTTTTATAGTTAATGTACTTCCCCAATTTGAGGATTTGCAATGAGAAGTACAAAAGCCAAGAACATTCACATTAAGCTTGCGCATAATGGGGCTTATTTACTAAGGGCTGTGACAGGTATTTAACAGGTGTTTATGTTGGAATCGGATTTGGCGGATTTGGCGGATCTGGCTTTCATACAGCAGAAATGGGGGGGGGGGTTGCCATTGGATGATCTGACTGATTTGGACGAAGCACGGGATTTAACTTTCAAATTGTGTCACAAGATTAAGCACTTATATGCACTGGGAAGAAGAAGGTGAACTCCGGCAGACTTGAGGTCGGAAGCAACACATGAAGGAAATCAGACGCACAATCTTAGTGATTCGCAGCACTGTGCATTATCGTCGTACAATGCACTTTCAGTGAACTCCGGGGACCATGTAAGTAAATGTCCCCTAATGTTTACAATACCGTAGCATGAAAGGATCATCAATGTTACTTATGTGTAATTAATATTACCTGCTTCAAGGCAGATCTCCAACACTACATAAAGAAGTACAGCTGCCCTCCCTAATCCAGGTAACTACCAAATATGTCAATATTCACCACTTTAGTAGGTCTTTTTAAGGACATCTACCATCAGTTTACTGGTTGTAGATGTGTCCTAATAAGAAGTTCTTCCTCAGGACTATTTTTATTATAACTCTAAAAGCCAAGATCACAGAAGTATAGAGTTATAAAGGTTATGCCAATTGCCCGCGGGTGCACAGGCAATGTCACCCAAGCACCTCCGGGAGCCACCCATTTTAATTTATGCACTCCTCCTGTAGCACTAGTAGTCTTGCCTGTTACCTATCTTTGCACTGGTGTGTGTGTGTGTGTGTGTGGGGGGGGGGGGGGGGGGTCAGAACCACTAGTGCTACAGGGGGGGAGCGCATAAATTAAAATATGAGGCTCCCTGGGGTGCTCAGTTGATGAAAAATAAAATTGAAAGATAAAGAGTAGTGGCTAGTGTTTCTGTGGAAAAGATTAAGCTAAGTATGGGTTACTACAATAAAAAACATATGGGTAATAATACCATTGCCAAGAAAGTAAAGAGAGAAATTAAAAAAAAAGAGAAAAAGGCACAAATCATAAATGAGTTAATACATTTATTTATTTAAGGAGTTAAAAAATATATCTAGAAAGCTATGGGAAGACCCTAAGCTTTATTTTTACTAAAAATAATATACAACATCTGTATCGTTATGTCTAATAATACATTTAACTACATATTATTAATACTGGTCACAAATGTGTATCAGGTAGATAGATATATAGATAGATGAGTACCTGGACTTCATGGTTGACCTAGTATGAGATAGGCAGGAATGGGAGCTCTGTCTGCTTTTGCCACAGCTTTCCTTTGTCCTTTGCACCACTTAGAATCATTGATGATTTCTATGCAGACAAGGTGGTGAACTGACTTCATTTTTCTATATTATTGGAAGATATCTTGTGCAAATATAAACGTGCAGATAATTTTTTTTGGTTTAAAGTATATATTTGCATGTGTTTGAAAAGTTAAATTATTATATCGATCACTTTTTAAATATTTAAATAATTTTTTCTGATCTGTTTCCTTTTCTGCTAGAATATATCTGATTAGTGAGATGGTGTCACACATAAAATTAAAAGGTAAAATTAAAATTCTTAAAAATTCTTAAGTAAAAATCCCTTAAAAGCAAGGTTGTACTCCATACAAAACAATGTTATTATGTGATTGGATTATTTACAATTGGTATTATCAACAAATCTGGGTAAACTTACATGGTCTCACCATCAATACTCTATCTGAAATATCTTCCAGTGGAAAGTTGTGATCCTGATAGAATAGAAAGAATTTGCTAGAAACAAAGTGGTACATGGTCCATCACATGCCATCTTATAGAAATATTTTTTGTGGAGGCATTGCTGCTACAGATAAATACAAAACCTGCCTAAATAGTATTTGCACCTCAGTGAAAAAGACCAAATTTGTAATTTGGTACATGATGACAAACATTTATAAAACAAGATTTTATGTCATTAATATGGATTTTTGAAGCTTTTCTTGCACTTCTCATACTAATATATTGCATTTGTATTTTGAGAATTTAGAATATTTGTATATTTACCGTATTTTAGATAAGGTGAACAAATTTGAATGTAGTACTGCTATGTATTAGACCCTGTAACTTTTCTTTTGGCAAAAGAACCTTTCGTTGCATCATTCAATTGGTGATATTCTATATATTTTTCTTATGTTACCCTTTGAATTGTAGTCTTTCAAATGAATTGTTAGAAAGTTTCAATATTTATTTTATTTTTGTTTTTATTTTTATTTATTTTAATAATTAGTTAAAGTTAACACATACCTAACTTTTAACAAACTGTCAAAATCAATAGCTTGGGGTGTATTCCGAAAACTTTTTCTGACAATCGTATTATTTCATATAATTTGCATTTTAGCATCTATCTCTTCCACATGATTTATCTGTGGATCTGTCTTTAACCTTGATGGTGAACACTGATTGATATTATGTCTGCCTCACAAAACGGAGATAAGACTCTCTTACTCCCTCTCTCATAAGGATCATGGATGACTTCACAGAAAAGCTCTGACCCTTACTGATGTGAATAAAACACTTAGAGAGAAGTAAAAAACTTACTGCCATCTGCAGCTAAGGGCACCTCTCCTCTCACTGGGCTATAGTTAAGTTCTTAAACTCTACTCCATAAGCTTCTTTTGTGGACTGTTAAACAGAATTCTGCATAGAGCTGTGTTACATCTTGGAGCTGCATGTGTATTTCAGGCGTTGATGGAGTGATGGACTTTTGAATCTATCACAGGCCAGTGGGGCATCAAAGAACTCCATATATACCAACTCCTGACTCAAATCATTGCTAGTAATACTCGTCTCTTGCTACTTGAAGTACTAATGTCTCTATTGTGCTTAATGCTGTCTACATTAACCCTTGCTTTGCTATTCTTTGCCTCCGAATTTTGAACCTCGCTGCCATGTTGGTTTTACATGATTTGACCGACTATGCTTGTGTTTGTCTGTCTGTTTGTCTCTCTGTTTGTTCAGCATTTGTTCTGTGCACATTCCCAGAGTAGGGACTGTTGTCCAGTTTCCATCTGTGTTTTCACACATGGCCTGCCAACTAGGCAGGGGTAGAGGGTCTTGGTAAACTCAATGCCTTGCACCTCTTCCTTGTCTTGACACCTATAAGTGTAGAAAAGGAAATGTTCCTAAACAATGATATACTGTATTATCAAGTTTCTTCTTTCTTTCTTTCTTGATTTATATACAGTTTCCTGGTTGGTGACAATTTAAGTTTGGGCACTAGCCATATGCTTATTGAAACAAACATTTTGCTGGTATCTCAAGAGAATGTTCCTTTATTTGTTTTACACATAAAATTGACTTTTTAAAATTTATTCTATTTACTTTTTATTGTATCCTCCATGTATTATCAGAATTATCGGAGACTAAGAAAGGTAAATGTTGCCCAGAGGCCTAATCCTGCAGAATTCAATAATGAGCACTTGGCTATACTGTTTAATATATTATACACCCAGTGAGAAGTACATGGCTTATGCAAGAGAAACTGTCGACTTGATCATTCTGGGCAGAACTGGAAAAATAGGCTTCATTTAATTCTCTATAGCACAGTAAAAAGAGGTCACTTGTGGTTTTTCATGTTGTAATAAACTATTCAAGAATCAAACTGTGGCTTTGACTCTAGGACAGAAAAAAATCAGGCTAATCTTTCATTCACACGGTTAATTAACTCCAATTCATTACCCAATGTGCTCTGTTCTGTGCTTCATGGAAAATGAAACTTTAAAAGTAGTTCATAGGAATTTATGCGCCAGGTGAATTGCCTTGGCACCTGTTAGCTGAGGTTGTTATGGTTGTGGTTCCAAGAAGATTTTCCTCTAAAGAGATTTTATTTATATACAGTATAAAATAAATCATGTTAATAGGCCTATAAAAAGCAAAACATTAAAACATTCAAATGTGGAATTAAAAAAGCAAAGAGTGTAGAGAAACAGAAAGCATGTCATGGGGCGTCCGTGAGGCCAAGGGATCAGCTACATTACCTCTACCTATATTGCATGACTGTTAATACATATAAACACAAGCATCTTTTAAATTTATGTTTCAGGTTCGGGTCCCCCGTACCCAACCGCTAACTATATTCAAAATTTGGGCACAGACAAGGTTCACATCAACCCTCTTCCATGGTTAATGCCCACAATTAGTGCTGGCAATGACCATCGGCTTAAATTCTTTTGATGCCGCAGGCAAAGTCGTCTGCAACCTTTAAATGTCTGCCGCTGCTTGCCAGTGCTATCGATCTGATGGCGCTGGGTTCCGCCATTTTGTGAAGAATCGACAAAGAGGTCCCTGGTAGGTTAGTCCTGGCACGCGTGGCCGCAATAGTTTAAAAGCCACTGGTGGCTGGTTGGCGGAGGGTATTATTGGCTGTGTTTCTGAGTATGCATTCCTGGACCCTAAAAGGATTTGGGTCCGCTCATCACTTCTCATGAGATCTTGCAGTACGCCTGCTGCCGGCAGAATAGTGCTGGCGGTGCAGACATAGTAGTTTAAATTTTGGGGAATGGTTGCAACAGTTGTTACTGCTTGGGGTTCCAACCTAAACCCCAAAAAAGGATTTTAAATCACTACTCATGAGATCACTTTACTGCTGGACTGAGAATTAAAGTAGCTCACAGCCAATAATAAATTTGTCTTTATTTCATGGTGGATTTGGGCAGCCAGAATTTATATTTTCCATTAGTTTGAATATTTTTCACTAAAGATGACTTGAGGATATGTTTTTTGTATTCATCCTGTAGTGGATCATCTGGATCATCAAAGAGGATATGATTTTGTTTGTTTTGATTATTTAATTCAGAAATCTAAAATGAATGAAATATAACACATCCTCAAAATTGGGCTCCCACACAGCCCATTTTTATTCTTCCTTTGCAAAAATGTTTATGTATTTCCATTTACAGAGACACACGAGGGCTTGTTTTCAGCACAAAATGTACTTCCCAATGATATGAATTAAAATTCTCTGTAATGCACTATGAAGCTGGCAATACATTCCAAATACAATAAAATAATGATTCAAGTGTGCATTTTTAACATGCTTTGTTTTTGCAAGTTTTGGTCAAAATTCTGCAGAATCTTTGTTCCGTATATGAGTGCAATAATGGAGACAACAAATTAATATAGTTTTTGTTCCATTTTGATTTTGTTTGGGAATAGGAGTCATGTGTGTTTGATAATGTTTTTTTGGAAAAATTCACACTGTGCAAGAATTGTCCAGTTTTAGCAAATAAATAGTATTGTTTGTATTTTGAAAATCCATACCATTATCAAATTATCACTGAATTAATCCCTTTAAGATCTCTGCTTGTTGTAGGTCCCTTCATTTTCTCATCCGTGGTCAGGTGATTGACACAAGAACACAGCTCTTTAGAGTCACAGCAGAGTAATCAGAGATCTAAAACAAGCCGTTCACCTGAGTGTCCATCACATGATCATGGACAGTTTACCATACACTTGCACTATGCAACAACGGTTCAAATTAAATGATAACAACTAAAATTAAGAAAATTGTCAGAAATGGTTAATAAAATATGTTGAAAAACTTTAAAACTATATTTCACAAATAATGAAATTTATAGTCCAATAAATAACACTCTTTAAACCATTAGTAATGCAGCCTGAAAAGGCTCAAGTGTCGGTTTGAGAGACATAATTTTAAAAAAAATGTGCAGTGTTTCTTTTCGGGACACATAGAGATAGTTAAAATGTAATAAAAGTTAAAACATTTTTTTTCATTTAAAATTTTTTGAGGGTTAAAATTTGAAAAAAGGCGTTGTTTGTAATTTATAGCACATATTTTTTTAAAATGTTCAAATTAACTCGGAATTAACATTATTAATGAAGTCCCTATTTTGTTTCGGTTGTTTTGATATATGTTTTCGGTTGTTTTAATATGTGTAGTCTTGGACAAAAGAGGCAACAATAGTGATTTTTCTTTTAGTGTAGAGGGGGATTTTTTTTTAGTATATGTGACATGTCAATGTATTTTTATGAATATTTGTTAATATTTTGTGTGTGTGTGTTTTTACTTTTAATGACCCCCATGAGGTCATAAGAGACCCCTGGGGAAGATTTTCACTTTTTTTTTTAACTTAATTTTTTACTTAATTTTTACTTTATTTTTTTCTTTTGCAAGTTTTCCCCTGTAACTGGGGTATTTATAAGAGCCTCAGTTACAGAGGAAAAAGAACATCTGTGACTGGGAATTCTGAACAGAGCTGGACTAGGTCTAATTAGACCCAGCAGCTCTGGTTAACCCATCGAGATCTGACAGCAAACTCAGGACCCAGCAGGCTAAGGGATGGAAATGGCTGTCGTTAGTGATAATGGTCAAATACTGGGAACTTCTTCATTTTCATTTTGACTGGAAACATACTGGGAAGATGGATGTATAAAATTTTTAACTTGTGTTTAATAAATTCCAGCAGCGTGAGATCACAAAACCTAAGTCAGTCAAGCAAACTCCTGCAAAATACAGCTCTGGTACTACAAAATAAATCGATAAATGTTTGGATGTAGCTAGTTAATTTTCTTCGTTTTCTGAGTACAATATTGTGGCTATCAAGGCTTTTTTGTGCTTTATTATATTGTAAGCCATGATGTGTGCTAAAAAAATGAGTAGACAACTTAGAGAAACACTTTAATTAGTGTCGACTGTGGAAACAGATGCAGAAGCTAAAAGTTCCAGCTTCCATTAATGCACAATTAAACAACTGGAGGATTAACAAAATGCTGAGAATGAGCAAAACTTGTTACTGACATATTTACGGTTACTCTCAAATTGTTCTGTTTATGCCATTAAGAGTGTTGTCTGCTTTATTTTATGGGTGACTTTATGCTGAGACTATAGAATCAGGTTGGAAAGGATTCAGAGGGCTACTGTTCATCTGTCAATAAAGGAAAACATGCCGCACTGTACGGATACAAACATATTTAGAAATACTAAGATAAAATCATAATTTTCCATTCTGCCTTCTAAAGACATACATACAGATACTGGAATGCAAAATCTATGGTACAGCAAATATCAGCAATGCTATCTCTGTTAGAGACCTACTTAAAATAAGACCATACCATTATATAGGATATCAAATTTGGCTTCAGACAGAAGTTTTGTATACGTGGTTTCCATACTTTGCTGGTGGCATTTAAAGGGCTACACCCACAATCAGGGCCAACACTGATAGTGGCTATTACTAGTGGAGTTCAGCATTTGAGTGTATTCCTGAAACTTAACAGGTCCACTCATCCTAGGTCATTAAACATCCTTATTATTATATCTATTAGGAAAGAATTGTTTGACCCTGGACAGCAAAACCCCTTCACTTACCATTATTACAAAAGCAGTGCATATAAAATACAATACTTATAATAATAATATCTTCACAAAGTACAGTACAGGCAGTCCCCGGGTTACATACAAGATAGGGTCTGTAGGTTTGTTCTTAAGTTGGGTTTGTATATAAGTCGGAACTGTATATTTTATCATTGTAATCCCAGCCAGAACTTTTTTGGTCTCTGTGACAATTGGATTTTAAAAATGTTGGGTTGTCATAAGAATCAGGATTAACACTAAAGCTTCATTACAGACACCTGTGATAACTGTTATAGCTGATCATTGTAGCCTAGGACTAAAGTACAAATTACCAATCTCCAGAGTTCCGTTTGTAACTAGGGGTCGTATGTAAGTCAATTGTTCTTAAGTAGGGGACCGCCTGTATCTAAAAATAACTACTAGATTGTAGAGACACTAAACTTTGACTCAATACTTTCATTCAGTTCTTCAAATTTAGGAGATGTATCAAGAACACCTTTTTTCACAAACCCCCCAAATTTTTCAAGGGATAAAATATGCATCCATACTTGGTTAAAATGTGATTTAATATTATAAATATGCAAAAACAATGTGTTTCAGGGTCACACCAACCACCTGATGAAAGGATCAGCACAATCTTTTCTTGAAACATGTTGTTTCATTCTAAACAGAAAAATGGATATCTCCAGTTCTCTTAACCATCAATTCACAATGATATTAAAGAGGAGACTTTCCTGCTTAATATTACAAAAAAATTATGTTAGCTGGGGTTGAGGCACGGTGGAGGGAGAGAGATCTCTTTGTTTGTTTGTTTTTTGGGGGGGGGGGGGGGGGTTGTTACGTCCTACAAAGTAATTAGTTGAGGGCGGGTGGGAGGTGGGTAAAGGTATTATGTAAGATAATCTTTTCTGTATTGTTATTTATTGAAAAATTGTGTAAGTGATTATGAACATTTTTCCAAAATGTGCCCCCACCAGCCTGTCAGCTGAAGACAAAATATAGATGAAGCTGCCAGAGACTTTTACTTTCACTTTGCAGAAGTACCTGCACCCTTTGCACCCTTTGCATCTGTAACTGAACCTGGGAAAGGGTGCTGGAATAATGCTGTACATATTTAGAACTTATTTTAGTACAAGTTACTACTTATTTTAAAAACTTTAATTGGAAAAATTAAAAAGAGTCAATGAAAGAAAAATTTAGAAAGAAAAAAAATGTAATCAATAAAACTTTCCTATCAAGTTAAAGTCTCACATTTCATGAAAAAAGCAAAATAAAATTATTTATGATATGTTAAGCTTTTCCAGAGATGTTCTCATTTAAAGAAGCGCATAGCAGAAAATCAAAAATTGACCTGGATAATCAGGCACCAATGACCATCGGTCATGAAGGGGTTAAGCATATGTTTATTGATAAACCATGTTTTATTCACATCTGGATATATGTCCATCCCTGGCAGTGTGGCTTCCAACAATAAGACAAAAGTCTTTGGGTATGGAGTCTCCATATGTGTTTAGTAATATGAGCATTCAATATCATGAGAGTGTTTGAAGAATTGGTGAACCAAATTACAGGTGAACCACTTGACCTTATTAGTATCTGAATTAGATTTAGTCTTTGAAACAAATTTAGCAAGTCTCAGAGTCATGAAATCCCTAGTGATCTGATGCCGGGGAAGAGATTGCTAACAATCTAAATCCTGGAAAGCTTCCTTAATTTGATAAATGTTGAATATAAATGGTGAGATTGATGGAAAGGATCAGGGCCCCATTAAGAATACTCAATTAATTACTTCACATGAAGGTGACAAATGCTCTTAGGTTAATAACCAAAAGGAAGAAAATATTGAAATCTTGTATTCCTGTTTTTTAGGAACATGACACAAATAGCATAATACTATAGCTTAATCTACTGAAATGTGCAACTGGTTAATACAATTACTGTATTATACTTTTCTGCAAAAAGACATAAATTGTGTAATGTAACTTTAGTATGTTCTGATCCTGGTTCTGAATTGTTTTAAATTGGAGGGTTTATATGTAAACAATTGTCATGATGAAGAATAGACATACAGGCAGTCCCCTGGTTATGTACAAGATAGGGTCTGTAGGTTTGTTCTTAAGTTGAATTTGTATGTAAGTTGGAACTGTATATTTTATCATATTTTATCATACCAGAATTTGGTCTCGGTGACAATTGGATTTTAAAAATTTTGGATTGTCATAAGAAAAAGAATTAACAATCAAGCTTAATTGCAGACATTTTTGATAACTGCTATAGCTGTTTTTTGTAGCCTGAGGATAAAGTACAGTAATTTAACAATATCCAGATGTCCGTTTGTAACTAGGGGCCGTCTGTAAGTTGGGTATTCTTAAGTAGGGGACTAACCGCCTGTACTCAAAACTAGAGACAAGCAGACCCTAACTACCAGGACATATTGCTGGATTGGCTGCCGAACAGCCAATCTGGCAAATTAACACCCCTAGCAATTAGCCAATGCTGGGGTCAGCCAAGGGAACACCTCTAACTATGAATAATTGATGTGGGTGTTAATAAGCGGGATTAGCTGTTGGCAGTTGACAGACAATCCAGCAATATGGCAAGCAAATTCGGGTCCCCTTATCTCTACTGCTGGGACTATGGACTTGCTATGTATGATTTTAATATGATAGGAAAATAAAAGAAAGTTTCCCCTAAAGTGCTAGATTATTGAACTGTTACAAATAATATAGTGTCAAATCCTACTGTAAACGTAGAATCTAATTTTCCTATAAAACACCTAAACACAAATTATAGACAAAATCATTGAAAACATACATTGTGGAAACAATACAGAACTTGTAAGACAAAGAGATGTCATTTCTTTACAATAATATCTTCCATGTCTGTCTGTATTTCCTATTGTAAGTGTGTAGCTGCCTGCATTATGTTATTAGCATAATGGACATGACAAAATAAAAAATAAAAAACATGATTTATCAGCCATGTCAAAAGAGTTGGCATAAACAGCCACTTTACACAACACCAGGGAGAGGGTTATTGTTTTTGGTAATGATCATTAAATATAATTTTACTCATGTCTGTCATGTTATAATGGCATTAACACTAGACTCGTTTGGTGCTCTCAGATCAGGAACTGAGTCAACTCTGCATAAATACAGGGATTTTTTAATTATCTCTAAAAACTCCACACACATCAATGATAGTGTGGCTTTCTTAATGAGATCTCCACTGGAGCAGAGTACATTGGTTCTTTTGTATATATTTAAGTGTATTAGCCTTTAGGTGTTTAGGTAGAGGGGTATTCAATTACTGTTTAGTATATATACACTTGTGTAGGCTTTCATGTTATTACAGCTCCAATATGCAATGTTTACTGGACTTAATTGGCTTGACTAGCGCCGTTTTTGATTTATGAGCCAACTAGAGAATCATTAATCTCTACCTCCCGTACACAATTGGAACCGCTTTCTCTTTTATATGCAAATGTTTTGTTTGGACAAGATATTAATGTTGTTTTTTTTAAAACTTTTAGACTTTTAATGTTCACTTTGTGTTTAGAGCAAGATTATACTTTAAATAATTGCACAAGGGAATAAGTTGCAAAATTAAATGTAAAGTATTTTAGTGACTTTGTACCCATATTACATCAACCAATCTGCAGTAAGAAATAAAAAACTGGGTTAATTGAATACTTGCCCTTGTATTGCTCTTAGCTTACTGCTTAGTTTGACCATTAATCATCTTGAGATAGACAGGTTCCAGTGGACACCAGTTCCACTATCAGCTCACAAAATAACCAACATGTTGAAAATTGTGAAGGACACATAAAGCTTTCCAGACACACCTGTTTTTTTTTTTGTATAGAGTTGTAAAATGTATGCAAATTAGTTTTTTTTTTTTTGCTCAAGTTGCATCTTCTCTTTACAAGAGATGTCCAATAGTTTATAAGCCGAAATGAAGGAATAATAAAGGGGTTTCACCAGCAGAGATAGCCATACTCCGGGTGAACCAAAAAAAATGTTTGCATAAAAATAAAAACTTGAATTCTTCTCATATGAATATAGTGTTGAGCAGATCCATTTGTGTTCGGCTTAACCTGAATTTTAACACCCTGTTCAGGTATGGGTGCCGGCACCAATCATGGGTGTTTAAAATTTGATCTGCGGTGGGCATGAAAGAACATGCTGGAGGTGGTGTATGTTACCATTTTTGGGAGGGTTTTCCCTCCAGATGATGTCATTGGTGAAGCATGGGTGATCCTCCCCAAAATGGCAGTGCCCTGTGCCGCAGCAGATCATTGGCAAAGTGTACATGGCCACAGTTCATCTGTGCCAGCACTGATTGCGGCCACTAAGGAGGTGAGACTTCAGCCGTACCCGGCCTTGATCTTTAAATGGCTACGCAGTTCAGGTCAGTGCAACACTACTCATAACCTTTGGGTCACTTTATCGTATACTTTTTGAGTAGAGGTACACAATTTAGGAATCAAAAAATATTTAAATTGTAAGATAATAAACTGACCGGAAAGTATTTTAAATGAGGCAATCAATTTTATTTTATGTTTGTTCAAATTTAAAAAAAATACTAATAAAGATTCATAAAGTCATTTTAGATTCCGCTGTAAAAGTTTACATTCCATGGATCTTTTAGCATTCATTTAAGCATATAATTGTATATGAGTCAAAAACACAGTAGAAGTTCAGAAGTTCAATCTTCTTGTAAATCTTCTTATTTATGTAAATTGTTACTTCCTGCAAAACAGCCTTGTATATTATAGAAATTCTGTGAAGATACTAATAATAATCATCTATCACTACTGAATCACTTTGTAGGTTAGAGACTGTAATTTTCATTTAATGAACTAGGGTCAGTGTCACATAACCGTGTGGTTGCCTAATGTGACCGAATGACCACAGTACAGATGACAGTACTCAGTGACAGTGAAATATGATGCTTGTAGTCCTGTCCTATCCACTGTGGTCAGTCATTGACATCAAGCACACCGTCTATAATTTATAGACTGACTTTGGTTGCCTTTCTCTTACCAATGTATTTAACTGCCAAAATTGTCATTTTTAAAAAATATTCATTGTTTTTCTTAAATATTTTTAATTTTTGCAAAAAATGTATGAGATGATAATAACCACACATAATGTTACCCTGGGAACTCAGCAATTTAGATGAAAAGCTCAGCAACTGTTTGTTTCCTTATTATAGTTCTATAGTAAAAAAGATTAGAAAAAGACATCAGTCCATCAAGCCCAACACATTATATTGTGTTGATACAGAAGAAGGCAAAAAACCTCATGCCAACTGGCCCAAAGCAGGAACAAAATCCTTCCCGAGAGGGAATAACTCCATGGATCACCACAAACTACTAACAACAAGTTTTATTCCCATACAATGTGATGTTATTGCTCTCCAGAAATGCATCCAGGCCTCTCTTGGACATGTTAAAATTATCATAATCTCACTGCTCTTACAGTAAAAAATCCTCTTCTATGGCGAACCACCCCTCCTCTAGGCATAGATGATGCCCATTGTCCTGGTCACAGGCCTAATAAAAAGGATATTTGAATAGTTGTCTCCCCTCAACCTGCTTTTTTCTTTGCTGTATAACCCTGAGTTTTGCAGTCTCTCATTGCATTCCATTCTCCTAATAATTTTGGTTACTCTCCTCTGCACCCGTTCCAACTCTACTATATCCTTTTTATACACTGGTGCCCAAAACTGTACATAATATTCCATGTGTGGCCTGACCAGTGATTTGTATAAGGGCAAAACTATGTCCTTATCGTGAGAGTCTTTTCCTCTGTTGATGTATCCCATAATTTTATTTGCTTTAGCAACAAATGTCTGATCACTAAAATTGAGTTTACCATTCACCAATACCCTAAGTCTTTTCCCCCTCAATTTTACCAAGAAAATTATCATTTAATACATAATTATAATTTTCATAACCTTACATTTATCTACATTAAACCTCACGTGCCATTTGTTTTAATATTTGTATTAACTGTATTATTGTATTATTACAAATGGTATGACATAGAATATGCATATATATTGGTAATTATATTAATTTAGATTAACTGCTTGCTCCCAATGCAATGTTTAGTCAAAACACCTATTACATGAATAGGTGTTGCAAGATTCACCCAAGGATTGTGATGATATTCTCCTACTGGGCAACAAAACAGCTGCTAATACTATGGTGTGAACATGCAGGTACCAGGTGATTAGTGCTGAACCTGTGGTTAACTCTTTAGATAACAAGGGCATAATGACCGCAGTATCTAAATGAGTTTTATAGCTGAAGTAAGCTACTATTTTTGGTACCCCACAATATGATCGGGCCTAGTGATAGACCCCATGTTTGTCCTTCTCATTGGGCCCTATCAGGTAATCTCCCTCAGTATTTGATTGAGGGAGAGCAAATGATATTTCTAATATGGGAATACTTATGTGATTTATGTAATAAATAAAAAATGAGGAAGTTGATGTATACTTGGTTCTACATTGTTTGCTATGATCTGCACATTGATTCATAGCATCAAAGTATACAATGCATTTCTTATTGTACAATAATTTAATGTCATAATATGTCATATATTATTATTATTATTGTTTTACATTGTGCATTCTCTTATTACTTAAATCACTCAAATTCAAAGAAATACAGCATATTATATATTATATCATCCCTTCTTCGTGAGTCAGCACCTTTCAGCTACCCAGAGAGTCACTACTTTTAATAATATAAGGTAGATAACATAGCTTCATATTGTTGCTATTTGTTACGCTGTTGTGTTCAATCAATATAATACTCATCCTGTTGAATGCACCCTGAGGCTAATGGTTCCACTAGATCTAGTTTAAGTTGTAGCAGTACTTCAAGAAATGTAGACGCTTTGAAAAACTGATGTGCCTCTGAGGACTAGTTGATTCCTGCCGCTGGAGTGTGAATCAAGCTAAGAACAGACGTTCATAAACAAAGTTTGAACTTGAGGAAAATGGATTAAACCTGAAATCCTGATGGCTTTTATATAACGTTTTATTTTCTATGCACAAAGATGAAAGGTTATCTAAGCTGTACAGACATGTATATAATTATGATCAAAATAATAAAACCTCGTTTCCAAACATGTATCATAGATACAGTAGAGGGGAGTTATTCAAATGGTTGATTATTTTTATTTTTTTCAGCCTTTTAATAAGTGAGATTAAAAGTTTACTTTTAGTGTCTTGTAAAATATTCATTTGAAGTTAATATTAGGTGTGAAGTATAATTTATATTTTTACTTTTTAAAGTTGATTACATTTATTACTTTTAAAGGGGCATTCAATTTGCAATATTCAATTTGAATATATGTCAATTAGGTGTTATTAAAGGGGTATTCCCATCTGGGCATTTACATTTAATAAAATTTTCCATATGTAAACATTTCTTCAATTGGATGTTATTAAAAAAAATGTTCCTGTGTGAAGATAATTTCTCCTAAAATGTAGTCATGTTGTCCCTTAGAAACCAGATAGCTTCCTCGGATACGACCACGTCATACTCTGGCAGCGGTGGCCAGACTTGCGATATAGAGTCCTGCCAAACCACCAGGATTAAGCGATCATTACCACAGGGCGGCTGTAGGACATGCATTTCTTTGTGCACTCAACCTTTCAGACGTGGCCGTATCTGAGGTCGCTTAATCCTGGTGGTCCGGCAGGACTCTATAGCGCATCTCTGGCCACCGCTGCCAGAGTATGACGTGGTCGTATCCGAGGAAGCCATCTCGTTTCTAAGGGACAACATGACTACATTTATGAGAAATTATCTTCACACAGGAACATTTTTTTTAATAACATCCAATTGAAGAAATGTTTATATATGGCAGATTAATGAAACTGAATGTAAGTGCCCAGATGAGAAAACCCCTTTAAATTTAATTAAATATATATTACGGTAAAAGGCTTGGCTCACATATAGTTGTATGATTATGTGGCATCTAGTAAGCCAGGTCTTCATGCTTATTTGGCATACACTGGTCCAATACCCGTTTTACAGTATAAGAAAGAGACAACTACTTTGCTTACTAAAGACTACTAGTTCTGTCTCATGTGTCAATAAATAGCCATCGAGTATTGTTGACATGTCACAATTTTATGTAGAATGGGTTTCAAGACCAAATCAATGTAATACTAGACAAACTTGACCAAAGTAAAGAGTGAACACATCTGTATACCACTCAGTGTCTGGAAATGGCCAGTATTCGGTATAATACCGCTCTACTTTGATTCTCTTCTCCTATTACCCTACAGCAAGTTAGTCTAGCTTATCAGTCAGCCCCATGTTTTCCTCCACACATATAATGTATGGATTAACTGTATAGTTCTAATACTGGACGCAATCTGGTACGTTTGATTTCATATAACAGATCTAGCCTAAATATCTATGACCACAATAGTTTTACTACAATCACTAATACTTTACAACATTAATTTGCCTGTTAGACGTAGCTATACACTGTAATATATGCCTGTCATTCTGATGTATGTGACTGTTTATGCGACGATTGGCTTGTTATTCCCATTACTATATATTCTGATTCATTATATGTCTTTCTAGTAGTTTATTTTATTTTGTCCCTTATATTATCCAATATACTTATTATGCTATTATATGTATTTCACTATTTTAGAGAAGCGCTGTAAATGACCGAAAAATCATAAATTATATGATGCCTGTATGAATAAATAAGAATTATATTTCATTATTAATTGGAGTGCCGAGTTACTTGCTTATGCTACAATCGGTTGTTACCTTATTCACACACCTACTGTATATGCCCCTAAGGAGTGACATATATAATTACCTAACTTGCCTGTGTATGTGGCATAGGCAGTCTTTTACTTTCTGAGGTTGTGCAGCACACACCGGTGGCTGTTGTTTGTGGCCTGTGAACTGCATATTTTTGGGAACAGGACGGCTAAATCACCAAAGGGGTGGTCCTTTGTATTATCATGTCTGGTCAATGAGTTACGCCAGTCAGTGGCACCCTTTGTAGGCACATATAGACTATCATTAATGTTGTAAATTCTATAAATTATGAATTTTCTTACAATACATTGATTTCTTCCACATACAAAAAATATATCTTCGTCATTATCTTTGCAATCTGGAATAATTCAATCCAACACAATGTGTATAGGCATTTCTAGGACAATAAACAATAAAAACAAACACTGTTCTTACATATGGTTAGAGGTTTTCATTCATAACTTCTTTCTTTCTGTTTTCTTTTACAGCAACAAGAACAAGATCCAACAAATTTGTATATATCAAACTTGCCTATATCAATGGATGAACAAGAATTAGAAAACATGCTAAAGCCATTTGGTCATGTCATTTCTACTAGAATATTAAGAGATGCTAGTGGAGTCAGTAGAGGAGTAGGGTTCGCAAGGTATGTACTTTATATTTGTCTACAACTATACATTTATCTACTCCATAACAGAGGTTCACTGATCCTATGACTGATGAGGTAGCCTATATGTTCAAGGAGAGGGTGAAAAGACAAGTTGTCATGCATGACGGCTTTCATAATTCACTTTTTTCCAGTATGTGCATGTGATGTCTGCTGATCAAAAAACAAGAGTAAGGACAGGCACTACTTATATGCAGCAGTAACACAACGTGCACACATCCCAGAAAGCCATATGAGACATACATGGGACAAACAATACAATCTAAAGTTTATTAATGCACGATAATGACATACAATCAAAAAGACAGGACAACCATGAATAAAAGCACTTAAAAAGTACACCAATCTGGTGTACACAGCTACCAAGGGCCAAACCTGGACCCTTTACTCCCCATCTCAAACTGCCAAAGTATGTGTGAATCATGAAGTACATGAATTCAAGAGTGCAACACAAACATATGCACTATAAAGGTCGAATAAGGGTAACTTATGCAAATTAACCCTTTGTGCATGTGTGTCTTGCCAAATTTCTACAATACCTAGGCTAATTCCATGTGGCCAAATGAGGGAGGCGTAAAGGCATGGTCAGAGAGAGGGGTAGGTAGGCAGACCCCATGTGTATTGTCACCTGAAGGTGATTTCCTCAGGGGTAAGTGACCCACACAGGCGTTTGCCCATTGGTCCACAGTCCTATTTAATCAACCACTACCTATCCAGCACCACCCCTTGAGAAGGGCTTGTTGAAACACGTGTTGGGGTGGACGTGGGGCTGCTGTGACTTTGCTGGTGGGTATTTACCCAATGTACACTACATAGTCATTTGATATTCAACAGCACTTTAGTACAGGACAAAATAGCTTATATGTATAATTGTCCAGCTGCTCTAGTTGTCCTTCATGTGGTTAGTCACCTTGAATGTTTAAATCATTAATATATTGTGATTAGACATTTTTTATTTTGTATTTAAAAACGATTGTCATAGATTTTATACTGGAATTACCTCAATTTTGTTTCTTCTGTTGGTTTGATTTTGTATATATAATAATAAACATTTTCCAAAGAATTTTTTCCATTTAATTTTTGTGTTTTTAGAATGTAAAATATTTTTTAAACATTTTGTTTAAATTACTTAATGGGGTATTCCTATTTCAGCAAATTAATGTTAATGTTTTTATGATAAAAAGTTATACAGTTTTCAAATATAATTTCTGTATCAATTCATTCTATTTGCTGTCATTCTATAGAAAGTTTCTATTTTTACCCCCAGTGGATAGAAATCTGACCATGGTCACACAGGTGCACGACTCACTAGTATCACAGAGAGTAATCAGAGTGGTGTGATATAACGAGCTGTGCACCTCTTCTCTGTCCACTCGAAATAAACAATGAAGCTTTCTACTGGATGACAGCAGGAAGAGATCTAGAAATCCATGAGGAATTGACACAGAAAGTATATTGGAAACTTGTATAACTTTTTATAATACAAACATAACATAAATTAGCTATATTGGGAATACCCCTTTAACTCCCAATAAGGGACCTGAGCATGTGATATGTTGGAATATCTCTGTAAACAAATGAGCTGGCTTCTGCTACTTGTGTTGGCTCAGCTCCTGTTCCTGGTCCATCACCATGGGTTACATGAACATTGCTTGATGATAAGAACCTCCTGCAGGTGCCAAAAATGCATAGTGCAGGATGTGAAGATGTTGAGATATTTTTCCCTTTAGAAAACAGATTCTAAAGTGACATTTTTCTAAATCTCTACATGAACAGTTTCCTTTTCTCTCCATTAGTTTAACACAACCTATAGCAAAGAGCCACAACGGATACAGAAGATGCTCTCAAGCATAATAATGGCAGTCAGTCAGTAGGGGATTTCTAGTATTTTATTCCATCTGTAACCTTTTTTAACTTAATGATCTAAAAAGAAGGCAACTACAAAACAAGTTCTGTGGAAAGATAAGAACCTTTTACTTTTTTACTACGATAAATGTTGATATATCTATAATTCCAAAACAGTATATTTTAATTTATTTATCGATAAAACTCCAGTAAAACTTTATTAGGTGTATTTTTCTATATGATATTTAATATCTAACTTCTAACTTTCTAATTCTTCAGTTGGGTTATGTGATCTCAGCTAGGTTATATGAGCATGCCTTGGTGTTGTCTCAGAGGTCACCATCCCAAGTATCGGCTTTTCTGAATGGTGCAATTCCATGAACTGTTCCACACAAACAGTGATCATATTACCATCATGGTAACTGCTAAGGATGAGTCAAAACTTGGACTGTCAAAACTGCAGTCTTCTGTTAGTATGGTCTCTAAGATCTTAAGGAGGAAATACAAAGAATTGTAATCACAGTGTACCCCCAACAGGGAGATATGGTACTGTCTGTAGCTGCAAACTGTCTGTAGCTGTAAACTTTCAAGTGGGGATGAACACAACTGTTCGGGTTCCCCAAGTTCCACCGAACCCTGAACCCTAAAGCTCATCCGCAACTGTAACAGCCATGATTAGTGCATGCTGCCATTTTTCCTATGATTGCCAAACCTGTGATGTAATTGGGAGCATCGATACTGCGGTGGCACTTGCACCTTTGATGGTGGCAATTACAGCCTTAAGACCTGCCAATGGATGTTAACAGTGGGGGCTGAGACTGAATGCCAAACACGGACTTCTAACTTTGAACATTGCTAAACATTGAAGTTCGGGTCTGCTCATCCCTATTTTTAAGGAATGATGGGAGAAATAACAAACAACACAGAGTTAGAGAAATATAGCAATGGAAATGGTGTCTTATGAAAGCAAAGAGTAGACTGCTTTGAAGGATATGTCTGTCTCAGACAGAGAACATTGACAGTGAATATTAATGTTCTTTCAACCAAGGAGATCCTTCACTGAGGTTCTTGTCTTTAGCACTGCACTCCTCAATGTTGGGGAGTACAAGGATATCAGCAAACTCATTTGTACAACCTTTTCATTAATTTTGTTTCTGTAGCCATATGAGGGCTAACTTTTTGTATGATCATTCAATAACTCATTGTTATCTATTCTTTATGTTTTGTAGCGATGCAAAAAACTGTACCTTAGCCATTTCTTTTTTATGTTCAACATCCGTGTTAAATTGAAGAGTATATATATTCTGTTATTCTTATATATCCAACTCCCCAAGGGTCAAACCTAATAGAGGGGTGTGATTCCTCACACCCAGATTACTGTATAACATGAAAAAACACTCAATAAAATAATTTGGATGCAAGAAGTAGGATATGATTTTGTATAAAGTTTTAATTGTTTGATAGCAAGTCTGATGTCCATATGGTTTACGTTTTTACCTTATATGTGAAAAATCATAGGGATAGTTAAAACCTTAAAATCTTGGGTTTGATTTTGGATTTTATCATGAAATGAGTCTGTAAATAAGAACTTCAAAGAAGTTTGTTGAGAAAAACCATAAAGCACATAACTGAAATACTTTGGCCATCCGCTGTTGGTTATGATTCACTTTGTTGAATCAATCCTTCTCCTTGGTTTTGTGTATGCACTAAAATCAGCATTATTTTATTTAATGACTTTCAGATTATTTTAGTTAACAAGCTGTTTATGCCACAATTCTTCAGTCATTTGCACCAAAAAACTGTCTGAAAAAACCTACACCACATTTATTAATGCTTTTAGACCATTTAAGCCTTTTCCGACTTCTATGAAAAAATGTAAAACAATTTAGTCGTAAACCAGACCAACTAACAGTTGGTCTAAACCACAGCTCCATAGTCTCAGGTTTGTTTTGCATATATTAATGAGGAATTTGTTAACACACATCTCTACTAGGTTTGACCCACAGCGAGATGGATGTGTGAGAGTGATAGAATGTATTTATACTCACATGCACCTTTTTCACATACCCAATAAATTATTCCGTCAGCACATAAACATCCACCTCAATACACCATTTGAGCTATTGTAGTTGCCCCTTTTTATACATTCCTATTCCACATATGTGTTAACATGATGACCTGTGAACTTTATACTGTAGATCAGTTCAATATCATATGATTTGAGTATTTTTTTTATAATTTTGTAGAATAAAGTAATGGACATAATTTGAATTTGTGTCCCCATACAGAATCAATACATTTTTTTAATTTTCATGTTAATGGTGGTATGTGAGGGCTTGCATTATACAGATTGAATGAAAGCTGTTTGCAGTCCAGTTTCTGCCTCTGTCAGCCTTTTGGCACCCACCATTATATATAGTGTGTGTGGGAAGTGGCAGGAAACAGTCAATCTGTCGAACCCCTTAGGTACTTTTTATGGGTAAATCGTTTTATTAAAAATACTATGAATAGCAAGTATACAACATTTACAGTATTTGCGCATAGATAAACAATAAAATGCAGATTAAAACAATAATTCACAGGGAATGATGTGTCACAAGCGCATAGACATGAGTATATCTTAATAATTGTTGTACTAAAGCAAAAATGAACGGTGACATCAAAAATCTGAACACATGGTAGAGAATGGGGAGTTGACAGAGACAAAGGATAAAACGGTAGGGAAACACATAAAGGGATAGAGGGAGGGGAGGGGGCAAAAGGGACTAAGTAATGCCAGTTAAGTAGCTCCTGAAGAGAGCCAAGAAGTAATCTCTGTAGAGGTCCTGAATGTGGACCATGGAGACCAGAGCTTATGAAACGTGGTAATTTTATCATTATCCAGTGCCGTAAGCTCTTCCATTCTCATAATATGATTATGACAATCTACTAATTCCTTAGATGGTGGAGTGGGAGACCTCCAATGACGTGGTATAACTGTACGAGCAGCAATTAAAAAATGTCTAAGAAGCCCCTTCTTGGCTTTTGCAACAGAGTAAGGAAATAACGAAAGTAACACCAATTCCGGAGAGGGAGGAATCGCCTCCCCACTGACTTTATTATACAGGTCCCAGACCACCTCCCAGAACCGTGCGATTATAAGGCAACCCCACCAAATATGCAGTTGAGATCCTATATCAGAGAAGCACCGCCAACAGATTCGTCTACCTTAGGGTACATTTTATGTAGTACTGTGGGACATCTATACCACCTGAAAAGTATCTTAAAATTCCTTTACTGACACCTCCCAGAGATCGAGGACTGATGGGTCATGGTGATGATTTTCATCCTCTCATCCTCAGAAAAAGAAGCTCTCAGGACCTCTTCCCATTTACCGAGATAAGGTGGGGGAGGAATGGAGTCAACGTCCCTTCCTCCGTCTCTGAGCAGCTCGTACACCCAGGAAATTGTACATGAAGGGGGATTGGGTTGGATACAAACCTCTTCAAAGGTTGTTAACCCACAACTCAATGACTCGATCTGGCCTAGAGAATCAATTCCAACTGACAAGGAATTATAAGTTAACCAATCTCTACCCTGAGAAGAGAATAAGGTCGTCAGTGGTTGTAAACTTTGTTCTGTAACAATGTCTTTTATTTGCAATATAGTCGGGGCTGTGGGAAATAGGGAAGAGAGTCTAGATTGGCAGATATTGAAAGTGTGATTATACGATATGGGTGTCAATGGGCCCATAGGGGAGTATAAAGGCCATCGCGATAATATGCGGTCCCAAACCTCCGTCCTATGTTTTAGGAAAGAGGCCTCCTGTGGCAACCTGGGGCGTGTTTTAGAAGGTAACCAGACATGTGCGAATGGTGGGATCGGTGACATAGAGGGTACTAATTGCACCCATAATTTTGTGCTAGCAGTGTGGTGAAGGTCTAAGACACAAGTACTAATCACTGCCTTATGGTGTAGCTCAAATTCCGGTAAACCAATTCCTCCTCTAATTTTGTGGCGTGTCAATAAAGAGTAGCTAACGCGGGGTTGTTGCCCTTTCCACACAAATCTAATAATCTGGGATCTGAGCTTACTAAAAAAGGATCTTGGTAATGGTATTGGTAACGCTTGGAAAATATAAGATCTTGGGGAAGGTATCCATTTTGATTGCAGCTGACTGCCCAAACCATGATAAAAAAAGGGGGTTCCAACCCTAGGCACTTTTTTTTATTATTGATCATGGCATCTAAAGGGTAAAATAAAAATGTAATCTCAGCAGGGTATGAGCTATGTAATAAAACAGACACCCCCTGATGGCACATACTGAACTCATACTCAAGTTAATGTAAACAGATGCATTGACACAATACGGCTTTCAGACTGATGTAGCAAAAATGATGTAGGAGAAAACATATTTTCTCTCTTTTTTTGCACTTTTGTGACTTTATTAGGCACATTCGTATATTCATTTTTTGTTGTTCCTAGAAAAGTTCACCACAAACAAATTTTCCACTGTACTGTCCAATTTTTCTTTGGAATCCAGATATTGATATTTTAAAAAGTTCCACTTTTTTGCACAATGGATGCAAAAACTTTTCAACAAAAAAACTCCCCTGCTGGCAAAAAAAACATTAAAATGGGTTGCTCAAAAAATGTGTGACATCTTTAGTTAGATGCCATGTTTAACATTATCTAAGATTAGTCACACAAACCCAAAACAGGAAAAAAGACAGGCACACATTTACAGACCTAAGATAAATTACCTGCATGAACTGAGTGTCAGTCTGGTTCTTGACACTTGGTCCTTTTGATGACCAGAACCTTGTCCAGTTTTACTGTAACCAGCATGAACACATAGGTTGATGCTTCTCCATATTTTCAAATTAATATACTGACATTTTATTTTTACTACAAAACCCCAAAATATTTTGAAAAAAAAGAGCACAGAGCAACACAGATGATGAGACCACAATTGTGAAACCCTAGAACTAAATGGCCATTTTCTTTTCATATTGCTTCTCAAGTGACTGCACATTTTCTACTCTTGGCTCACTCGAATTTCTTTTTTCTTGCCTTCAAAGGACAACGCTTATTGAGGTTTTTTACTCTTGGCAGCTTCCATATTGTAGTCTTTTCTGGGACTGCCTTTGCTTGTTAAAATGCGCCCAGTGTATTAAAATGAAATTGTCACCACTGTTTGATGCAGCATAACACTGTTTGACACCAAGCGCCTGCAGCTACAAAAAGCAGATCTTCATTCCGCTTAGACTTTCAGAGACAATAGTCTCCAAAGACGAGCTTGAGACAGTCACTTAGTGTACTCTCCACAAAGTCAAAATGAAAAAAAATGTAGATTGGTGTTTGTGGAGGACATATATTATTGCATTATTTGCAGATCAACATGCGAGGAATGAAAAGAAATAGAGCATGGTTGGTGATAAACAGTGTTTGAATTTCACCTTTTCGCTACTATTAGCGGGTTATGAGTGTTTTGTATTTACTGTTGTCACATAATTCTTTTTAAAGTATTTGCATTGATAAAAGTGTTTTATTATTTTAAATGATTCTTTAAATTATATTTTACAGAATGGAATCCACAGAAAAATGTGAAGTGGTTATTCAACATTTCAATGGCAAATATTTGAAAACGCCTCCAGGAGTACCAGGTACGTCTCATTTATATATACATTTATGTAACACTTGTATGCATTCTAATGGTTTCATAATTGGGTGTTGGTTTATTTAAAGGAAATCTACCACCAGGATGAAGGATTATACGATGCAGATGTGTGTCCCCTTTGATAGGATCCATTCTTCTTTTAGCTTCTTAAATCCTTGTTTTCACAAAAAATATGCAAATCAACCTGAGGGGCTCCAGACTAGATTAACAGCTATAGAACCAAGAGCTCAATTGCATAATTTTGAAAGCGTTGCTTTGTAAAAACAAGGGCATAAGAAGCTTAAAGAGGATTGGATCCTGACACCGGGGACACACATCTGCATGTAGTGTGCTTGGTTTACAATCCTTCATCCTGGTGGTAGATTTTCTTTAAAATAAGCCCCCCGTACATGACCAATGTTAGCTTTGTGCTAATCCAGCCGGATAGCACAAGTTCCCATTTCTTTGTATTGGCTTATGCTCACAGCCATTAATGCCTTGACCCAGTGCATGATCCGATTTTCTGGGCCGTAAAAGATAGTTCAAGTCTTATTCTTGCCAGGTTTGTGGCTCAGGCAGTCTTTTTCTATTGTCATCGGTTTTCACTCACCAATGAAAACCAGGGCACCTTGTTTGTGCCCCACAAACTGTATGGTTTGTGTGCATGTGGCCTCAGGCTGTGACATGGAATCTTGGAATACCCTTATGTTTGTATGAGTGCTCATGTATCGTAAGACCAGTATATCAAAACTTCAGGTTATATTCTTTTTAATACTGATGCAAAGTCTATGACTTAAAACATAACATTTTTGTTGCTATTTGGCCCAGAATACATACAAATGAAATGAAGAAAAATACATGGTTAATATGGCAACAATAAAAGCTAAATTATGGCACATATTGGCAAAGGACCCCCCTCTGAGCCAAAACAGTCGGTGTCTGAAGGTGCTCCGATTAGTTAGTAACCCTTAGTTTCTTCTTAACACCATTGCTTTTTCACTCACTAAACATTGCTATATATTTTTTCATGCTCCATCTACTTAATTTCTGTTATTTTGGAATGAAGCTGGAATGGATCTCTTTAGTTACTTGACCCAATAGCAGCTGTTGTGAATACTAATTTGATAGTTAATATACTTATATGATTTCTGAACGATTTTGAATAAGATATAATGCAGTGTTCGCAGTCATTGTTCTTCTCTGATGGTACTCTCTGGTATACCATAAATATAATATTTGATCTTTTGTGTCTTTGTAATGAATGTATGAATTTTATGAAATCCTCTATTTTATTTGGTAGCAAAATAATGTTTCATTGTCACATATGTCACATATAAACGCAAATATATCATGGGAAAAGAAAATAAATACTTAAAGGGGTTGTGTCACCATAGCAAATGGCTGTAATTGGGTCCAATGCATTTGGACAAGTACTTTCACCATTTACACTTATTACAAAATCTGCAGCCTTACTGAGATAACTCCCTTTGTCCTGGTTGCTGGCGCCCCCTGCTGGTAGCTGTGTCCCGTCCTGAGCAACAGCTGATCTGGCCGAGTCTGCGCACAAGGAGTCAGCAGCTGCTCGGCACTACAGACACACTGCAGCCAATAGGAAGTGAAAAAGGAGGAGGGGCAGAGATTGTGCTGTGATGGCCACTGCTTACCAGCTCCACAGGTGCCTACAGCAGCAGATACAAGGTAACTGCAGCCAGACATGACTATCTGCTGCACAGAGGAGTCCTCCCCTAACATGGATCATAGCAATGTAGTAGCCCTCTCCTCCCTCCACCATTAGTCAGGTCACACAGGAGGCTGCAGAGATAACACAAGTAACAGGCTAAGCTCTGACCTCTCCTGATGCAGTCCTCCTCCTGTACTCTCCTCCATTCACTGTCCCTCCATGTTACCCTGCTGTCCTGCAGTCCTCCTCCTGTACTCTCCACCATTCAGTCCCTCCATGCTGTCCTGCAAAGGGCCCCTGTCCCTGACAGGGCTAAAGATCAGTAACGTGAGAAGCTGTCACCTATTTATCTATCCAAGTCCTATTATCTATCATCTGTCATCTATCTATCCATCTCATATCTATCTATCTATCTCATAAATATCTATCTAGTGATTTAGTTGCAATTCAGCGTATTCTCACAGCATCATGCTAGGTCTCAGGGTTAAGTGTCACTTTGGAGTGACGATACACGTGGGGTTTGCCTCCCCTGCACCCACCTAGACTTCCGCCATGCATGTCAGCCTGACCGACCATGATGCTGTGAGAATACATAGTACATGTGTACTATGTGCAGTGTCCTGTGTAGTGTGCAGGGGGCGCCAGATTCAGGATTTCTGGTGCATGTTCTTCATGAATCTGGTGCCCCCTGCACTACTTTGACAGACTGCACCAACTTTTTTTGGTGCACTTTTAACATGGGGCGTGTGACACATTTCTATTGGACTTCTATTGGATCAGTAAATGCAGGGACTATTTGAGCACAGCAGGTGGAAGGAGACTCTGAAGGCTGAGCGCTCTATAGTACTGAGTTGTGCAATAACTGCCGCTGTCAGTGCTGTGCATGTGCCTGGCTCCTCCCACATCTGCTTCTGTGTGGAGCAGAATAGAGGCTGAACAAGCATCATAATAACAAATAGAAAGGTACTTTTACTTCCAGGTAACCATTACAAATAGATATTTTAAATATTTTAACCTCTTTGACAGCTTTTTGCAGTCAATTGTTTCGTGGCATAACCCCTTTAAATACAGAAAACTACAAATCAAATAGAGACACAGTACACATACATACCTAATCTCAAAGTTTATTAATCACCAATCTAAAAACATGAGGTATAAATTACAAAAGAACCAATGATTTCGGAACACCAGCAGTACGGGTTAGCTGCAGTGCTTTGTTATTTGATTTGGTGTTTTCTGCCCCACATTGATGTATATTAAAAGATGCTTCTGACTAGAAAGCTCTTAGCCCACCCCTGAGGAGCGAGTTATCCATTATACCAATACTTTTAAATCAGGATCTTTTTCCGCCCATGTTTAAAGGCTAACAATGTTCGGTAACTACCGTATCTTTATTATAGTAAGAGTTCTAATTACTTGTGTAACTACAATCATAAGCAGACAAGACAACTCTCTGTTAATAAACAATATTATCATAATGGACTGAAAAAAAATATATAATTTGCATGAAGCAGAGCCAGGACACATATCAAAATCATACATTTTACATTCTAGTTAGAGATTCTTTTTAGTTCATGAAAAAATAGGCTTTTTTTGAGTATCCCAAGGTTTGTCTTCTTTAATAGTGTTCTATATGTGGATCTATTTACATTGAAAGGTAGGCAACCTAGACTATGGGCTATACGTATTAGTGTAAAAGTATGTGGTAGATATAACAGTAATTAATACAATGTAAACATTCCTATATATCCTATTACTAGACTGCTAGAAAACTAACTAAAAATAAAAAAAATACAGTAATCTGTGTGCCCTACTAGAACTTCATGTCATGGTAATGGAAGTGTTAGTCCTTTGCTCCAGTAGGGGAGCTCATATGTAAATACACTTTAGAAAATAACGGAGTCCTTAAAAATCCCCAGCAGTCCTTATAAATAACTCCCTCACTTACCAGGGCAGTACCACAACTCACCCTGGCAGGGATAATCCTAGTGCACCATGAAATAAACTTTTGCCCTCATGCATTTCATCCTTGAGGAGTCCTCAGAGGGCCAGTATACAAAATCAGGGAAAGAAGGTTATAAAGCTGCCACCTATATCCCAAATTTAAAGCAAAAGGCTTTCTCATTAACTGCAGGAGTATCTTGGTCCAAGATATGTGGAGATACTAATACCAGCAGTGGACACCACTTAAATATACATAAAAACCTCAGGATATATTCCTGTGCCAGCATAGATATACCAAGACTGATGTTTGTACCTCTGGGACAATGCAACCCAACCAACATTTAAGCTCAAAATCTCAAGGGCACATGGCCACCGAAACCACCCTCCAAATTTTATATCAAGAAGGACCATTAATAAATTCCTTGTATGTCTGTTCATGCTCTTAATACACATTTAAACAAGATCCATTTTAGGCAGTGGCGTAACTAGAAAAGCTTGGGCTCCATAGCGGATTTTAACATGGGGCCCCTTACCGCTTAAAAAATGTATACATATTTGTAAAGACAAGTTTATACAATCACACACATTTACACACTTATATACTCACATTTATACACACATACCATATACACACATCAAATTTGCACACATATTGTATAGTACAAACACATTATGTAATACAGTACAAATAGTATATATTATATACTTATACATACAGTATACACTCACCATATATACACATACATACAGTATGAACACACCATATATACACACACAGCATATACACACATACTGCATATACATACAGCATATACGCACACCATATACATTCTGATAGCATTTACATAAACACACATACACACAGATGTTTTAGATAGATGATGTATAGTATATCTTACATACACATTTACACATTCATGATGTGGTATATAGTGAATGGAACCTTGCTATAGAAGCCAATACTCCAGCTCTGTCTCATCAGACAGCAATACAGTACATTAGTGTAACACCACCGGCTGTGATCCGCACAGTACAAATGACATTCTACATCAGTTGCTAAATTGGAGCATGTTCCATTTAGAGAGCAAATATATCCTACAGCACTTTACAGCAAGTGTATTTATTCGCATAGGTCCTTCTCTAGGTTGCCAACCTGTCTCTTTAATTACTGACACAAGAAAGCTGTCTTGGTTCAGGAGATCAATAAATTCAGGCTGTATTGAACGCACTGAAGTAGCCATATAGCTTATATATCTCAGTAACCAAGACGGGTCTGGACAAGTTTGATTTCATGGTGGGTAAAAAAATGTTTGGAAAAAAAATGAAAACAGATTTTTAATTATCTTCCTGAATTTCCGGCTCAGATTATTTGGATATATATTCAATTCCCTTATGCATGCTGGTTTGTATGGGAGAATACCGTCATTTTCTGCTAAGTGCTCTGATTCAAAGTTGCATAAAAATCATTAAAAATTCTTTCTGCTAAATCATTAGTATTTATGAATATTTCATTTGAATGGGAGTCAGAGTCTCCTGATTAGATTTTTTAGGAGTTTTCATTTCCCTCTTAGGAACAAAACATTGCATTAGTATTTCTAGTGCAGCTTCACCACATGAATTTCCCAACTGTATCTAGATTCACATTAATTCTTCCCATTCATTTATGTCCATTTGGAACTGACTCATATAACACTTCACCAGTTCTGCTTTTGTCTCTCACAGGGAGTGTTTCATTGTTGAGAATATAACAGAGTTCTGCTGGATTCATACAAATCCCTGCATCTGTACAGCATTCAACACATAGAAAGGGCAAAGAATTGGACTGCTTCATGTGCTGGAACATTATAAATATTGTGTTCCAGAGGTAGATTCAGGATGTTATTATCATAAAATATAACAAATAAAAGTATAATAAATTCTTAGTAACTAAGGAAAACTCATTGATGCAAAATAATGTAGAACACCTACCTGTTGGTTTCCTGAAAACCTCCATTTTATGTTTACACATGTTTTACCTATCATAGGACCTTTCAGCACCTCCACTGATTCAACGGAAATCTACTATCAAAATCAAGGATGATAAACCTAGGACACTTACTCATAGATAGTGGTGAGCAGGACCCTTTAAAATTTGCATTCGGCTGTTTTCTGCAGAATCCGAATTTTAAAAATTTGTTAGGGTCTGGATATCTCCAAGTGTTGAGGAAGCAAGGGGGAGCGTGCAACAGTGTAGCAGCCTGTAAAGACAGATCACGGAGGGGCTAGGGTAAAGTGACTTATAAAATCACTTTATACATTTCGCTTAATATAAAATTATAACCTGGGCATTTGCAATCTCCATTTTCAATAAATCATATAAAAGTCAATGGGGTTAAGTTATCTTGAGTTTTTTCTTTTATTTTCTCTTATATTTGCAATTTTTATGGCACATTTGCATATTACAGCCAAAATTGTGATTTTTTTTTCCACTCACTTAGCAAAGTAAAACGCTTTATAATTGATGCATTGAATTGCGCTTGATGTTTCTTTAATGAACATACAAAAAGTCGTAATTTTGGTGCAAATTGCAGTATAATGGCGCAAGTTTGGTGCAAATAAACTCCAGTCCAAATTTTTGGAAGGAGGTAGCAGAAGAATTTGTGACTTTTGTGCAACTTTTTAAAAAAAGGAACATGCCATCCGAAAATCTCCGACCTTCCATTTGTGAAGAGCTGGGAACGGGAGCTTTGCCCCCCCCCCCCCCCTTTGGCCCAGGAGGACTGGTGAAGATCTTTCTTATTCACACATAAGTTGTTCTCTGCCTGTACAGCCGAGGAAAAGGGATACAAAATAGCATCTAGGTGGTACCGGGTGCCAACTGTGTTGCATATAGCCTTTCCTTTAGTTTCAGACACCTGTTGGTGCTGTATCGCCGATAAGGAGATATGTTGCACGTATGTTGGAACTGCAACGCGCTCAGACCTTTCTGGAACCAGGTATTTGATACATATCCACACATTTCTGGTAAAGAGGCAATGCCTCCCCAGATGTGGCAATCCTCTCTGCTAACAGGCCAAATAAGGTCTGAAAAGAAGGATATTCTGAGATTCTGTTTGATCGCAGCTCAGGCTGTGATACTGCGATGCTGGCACTCTACCACATGCCACATGCCTCTCAATGTCTCAAGAAATGTCTCTTCTTTTCTGCATGGAGGAATTGGCAGTAATGACACCAGAGGCTCATAAGAGGTTTTTGCAGGTGTGGACTTTGTGGATGAGATTAATGGGCACTCACAACTTTTTTGGAGGCTAAATTTATTGATAGGCTCCTCTGTCCGTCCCTATTGAAGCTTTAAATAGTCCCCCTAGCATTAGAGGCACTATATGTGAAAACCCTCCCTGTCCTCATGTTTCCCCCAATATGTGTCTGTCTAATGTATTTGCGTTGCATGTTGTGGTGATTGGGCGCAGAGCTCACTGTAGGCTCATGGAAATCAGGAGACCGTTCTCATGCTTATGCGTGGAGTGAAATACCCTTCAGAGAGCACACTAGTGATCATAAGACACTCAGCTCACTGATTATATGACTGCATGAGTATGCCTTTTATTGTTATCTTTCCTCATAAGTATTGCTTGACCTATTATCTCTCAAAAAAGTGGGCATGCACCCCTTTTCTGTGCTTATTTTGATTTCTTCTTGATCAAATGTAAGTGGATCAAATGTTTCACAATTATCCAACTGTTGCATGTTAAATGTTATGTTTGTACAATTTGGAATTTGGAATAAAACTAATTCAAATAAACAGGGTGTTCCACATACTTACCTTATTCCCTTTCCACACTATAAGGCAGTGATGGCGAACCTTTTAGAGACCGAGTGCCCAAACTACAACCAAGACCTACTTATTTATCGCAAAGTGCCAACATAGAAATTTAATTTGTGATTTATACTCCCTGCTCTGTCACAGTTTTCATTGATACCAGCCCCTCAGGACACCAATACAGCAGAAAATAGAAGATATTTGGATGATCATTGTAGCTTCCCTCCAGGGTCCCATAATCAGAAAGAATTGTCAGGGCCGGAGCAGGAGCGACAATGATAATCCAGATCCATCCCACTCCTCCAGTAGTCCCAGGTAGCAGTGTCACGTTAAATATCTCTGTGCACAGCAAGTCCTGGGCTGTCTGGGACTGCAGGAAGATACCTGAAGTCCTCTCTGGTGACGGCCTGAGTGCCCACAGAAAGGGCTCTGAGTGCCACCTCTGGCACCCGTGCCATAGGTTAGCCATCACTGCTATAAGGGATAACTAGCTGATCATGACAATGGTAACTCCATGTCTCCACAGAACAGCTATCCTTTTCTAATGGGTGACAGAAAAAGAATGCACCCTGCAGCTCCATTCAATTGTATGGGAATGATGGAAATAGCTGACTTCTACAAGGTGGCCTTAATTGTTAGGAGAACTCTTAGCCAAACCAGTTCAATACACTGTAATGAAGAGATGTAACCACTGCGATCGGGGGCAGAGAGTGCATGAAGAGAAGTGCTTGTCCTCTCCTCCCTGTGTATGCCACAACCTCTCCTGATTGGTGCTCTCCACTGCAGGTACATTGTGGTCTCGGGTCACAGATACCTACGATCTGCTAAGACCTTTGAATGAAGCTTAGAGGAGCTTAAAAGAGCTCTCAAAGAGGCCCTTTGTGTCTGTGTGGATTATTTGTGTATACACAAGTGTAGGGAAAGCTGAGGAGAGATGAGAGTTTACGTGTTTTGTTACTACATTAGATGGGGCTTTTCCCTGCACATGACTGAGTGCTGTGGCAGTGACACATGAGGTAATTAGCTGATTGGAGGGACTTCCTCCGTAGTCTCAGCTTCTTTATGAAGACAGGATGAGCATAGCAACAGGCATATGTGAGATTGTTGACATCTAGGGGAAGTCTGCAGAATACAAAAGAAATGAGCAAGATTTTGGTAACTAATCCAATTGTAAAAGTGCTTAAAATTACCTGCCCTACAACATATCAAAAGTTTTTTGAAATGATGGTTACACTTTAAAGATGAACCCCATTTTATGACATGGTATAAATAAAGATTACTATTATTATTATTATATATTATTATTATTATTGTATGATCCAATGGGGCACATAGAAAATGGTTGTCACCATGAGACAATTTAAAACAAAATATTTTAGAATATAGAAAAATCATAAATGTGATTTGAAAATGTCTGAATATGTGAACCAGCTTGTGCATTATTAGTCATAACTCGCCCTTTCAGTGAAAGTAAATACTCATTTCTTTAAAGGAATGCCTGACAATCTCTATTCCTTAATTTACAATCAATGTGACTGATAGCTATCTTCTCTAATTCATGGGACAATGTATAGATTATGCGATGGTTCATTAAGTTCAGGTAGAGGCTTCTCTCTATAGATCCTAATCTCAATTATTTTCACACCATCATTTTTGTTTTTTAACTTTTCTCTTTAGTCAAAACCAAAACATATATGTATATATATATATATATATATATATATAGGAACAAGAGAAGTTCAGCTCACCTTCTGCAGAAAACCCCTTTAGTCGCACGGATAGCGAGGTGAGCCCCACGGACTGAGGGTCTGTGATCTAGTAGCAAACAAAGAAGAACGATCCAGCGTCTCAGGGGAAAAATGATGCTAAAAAATTTTCTTTTATTGAGATTCCAAAAGGCATAAAATCGTTAGGCAAGATACACAGCCTCTATTTTCATGGTTTGCAGGAAATGACCGACGCGTTTCGCTCAGGTGAGCTTACTCATGGTCTACTTACAAAATGTGAGTTACGGCTATTTAAAGATCGCGGTCCCCCTCGGCGTGTGATGTCACAATCACATGATCCAAGACCATGTGAGTGACGTCACAGTCACGTGACCCGCGTCACATGATCCAGGAAGCTCCGCCCCTGGGAGGCCGCGATTGTATACAGAGTAAGTATTTGTATATACATATAAAAACTTGTAAGATCTTAAAAAATGCCACTAGAGAAGGTAGGTGATGCATATTGTGAATACATACATAGCAATTTGTAGGTGATGCATATTGTGGAAACATATATACACAGCAATTGAACATATAAAATACATGGAAGAACTACAGATGGTAAGAGGAAACGAGGCAAGCAATAAATGATTACACTTTATCTCAAAACCCTTGAACACTATAGGAGAAACATATATACCACAGTACAGGAGCCAAGGGATTATCAAAAAATAATCGCATAATACAATTCGTCTAGTAACATAATATCAGATCCTGTCTTAAATTCATGCCCCAAGGTTGGGCAGTCTTCAAGACAAACATCCAATACGTCTCCCTATTAAAAAGCTTCTTCCTGTAGTCTCCACCTCTTATTGGTTTTGTAACCTTTTCTATTCCCTGCCACCTGAAAGTATCACAATTCCCATCATGTAGGTCGCGGAAATGTTTTGAGGCGGCTGACATATTACTCAAATTTGTGTTTTTTACATCAGAAAGATGTTTTCTAATACGGGTTTTGAGGGAATTCGTAGTGCATCCTACGTATTGTTTCTCACAAGAGGTGCAGGATATTAAATAAATGGTATAGGTTGTGTTGCAATTAAGGTAACTGGTTATATTATATCTCTTTTTAGTAGTGTGTGAGATAAAGAAATTGGTGGTGGTAAGAAATCCACACACTAAACATCTGGAATGTCCACATTTGTGGTTGCCTGGATGATGCAACCAGCTATAATTATGTTGTTTATCGTTCTTGCTATTAAACAAACTCGGAGATACAATTGATCCAATGGTGGGTGCTTTTTTTGAGATGTATCTTACTCCTTGGGAAAGACAAATTCTAGCATTATTGTCCTGCTCTAAAATTGGTATAAATTTATTAACTATATTTCTGATTTGGTTAAATTGTTTGCTATATGTAGTAACAAACGCAATGGGTTTGATGTCAGATAAACCGTCACAATTATTCTCTCTTGTAGATTTGTTTTTTAATAAATCTTTGCGGTCAATGTTTCCAATTCTTTTTTTGGCTAGGGATAAGGTTTTTTGTTTGTATTTTCTGTGTGTCAACCTATTCTCCCATTCTATAACATGTTTATCAAAAACTGCTTTGGTGGAACTGTTCCTGCGTAGTCGGACCAATTCCCCAAAGGGAATATTATCCACCACGTGTCTAGGGTGGCATGACGTGGACAACAAAATTGTATTCCCTGCAACCGGTTTGCGGAAAGGCGACACTAACACCCTATTATCCTGTCCTGTAAGGGTGACATCCAAGAAATCAATCCCCTGACCACCAAAATGAGAGGTGAACTTCAGGTTCATGTTATTAGTGTTAAGATAATCAACAAAATTTACAAAATCCGTATGACTGCCCTTCCAAATCCACAACAGGTCGTCTATGAAGCGGCCAAACCACTCCACAGACGACCTGTGTGGATTGGAATCCGAAAAAACGAAATGTTTCTCCCACTGAATCATATATATGTTGGCAAGGGAGGGGGAAAACTTCGCCCCCATAGGGGCCCCCTCCACTTGCAAATAATATTGTGAATCGAACATAAAAAAATTGTTTTGAAGGAGAAAATCAGTAGACATTAGGATGAATTCTTTTAATTCAGCAGAATATGTGCTGAACTCATCCAAATGTCTAGAGAGAAAAAGTAGGGCCTGTTGGTGTGGGATTGAAGAGTATAATGAAATCACGTCACAGGTCGCCCAATTGAAGGTCTCCTGCCATGTGACGTGTTCCATTATCTGTAGTACATGTTTCGTGTCTTTAAGGTAACTAGGGGTTACCATGACTAAAGGTTGTAAATAGTGATCAAGCCAGTCTCCCTGTCTCTCCCCAAGACTACCAATTCCTGCGACAATGGGTCGACATGGGGAGGGAAAATTCCCTTATGTACCTTGGGGAGAGAGTGGAAGACCGGCATGACAGGAAACTTATTAACCAAGTATTCCCTGAGTTTAGTATCTAAGACTCCCAGGGCTACACCTTCGTCCACATGTTTCTGTAGTTTTTTTAGACATGTGGCAGTGGGATCACTACTTAATTTACGGTAAGTACTGACATCATTCAACATGGATTCATTAATTTTCTTATACAAGGTGGCATTCATCAAAACAATAGCTCCCCCCTTATCCGCACTTCTAATGACGAGATCTGTATTGTTTTTCAGATCTTGTAAAGACTTAGTCTCCGAACTAGTAAGATTCCTTTTACCATGGACACAGTCACTTTGTGACTTTAATTTAGTGAGCTCCTTTTCCACAAGATCCTGAAATCTATCCATGTGATCATTTCTTGACACGATTGGATAGAAATCTGGATTAGTGGTAAAGAAAGGTTTAGATATATTGTCATTAATATCAGCCGATTCGTTATTTAAACTTTTCAAGCTAAGGACATTCATTTGATCTATAAATTGCACAATGTGGTGGTCATCAGGTGGTGTCATGGGGGTCACACCTTCCCCAGGGAGAAGAGAGGGGTCACGTATATCATCATTTGTTTTATCCAAAAAATGCATTTTCACCGTGAGATTCCTAATAAATTTGTTTACATCAAGTAGAGTCCTGTATAAATCAAAATCTGTGGAGGGGGAAAAATTCAAGCCCTTGCTTAAGACTTTCAGCTGACTTTCAGAAATAATGTAACTAGAAAGGTTAATGATAGAGGATTCTAGTTCCGTTTTTTTGTTGTCTGGGTAGCAGTCCCATGTCTATATATAGTAAACAAACAGGGGCACGTATCAGATGGACTGCAGCACGTGACACCAGCAGCGCCGGAGGATGTAAGTACACATTTATTATTTTTAAAATGCCCGCCCTGGCCTTAAACTATTTATCTCAGATGACCCCCTTAACCCACAAGTAGAGCTTAGATGATGTGCAAAAGTAATAGTGGAGAGTTAGAGGAGCAGATCCTCTATTAAATGTATGCTTCTTCCTCTCTTCTACAAGAGTCCTTTATTCTGTACAGATACCACTGACAGCAGGATGTTAGGATAAACAAATAAAAGCAAGAGTCTACACTATCAGCCCTGACATTGTGGGCTGGATAAGGTTAATGCAGTGCCTTAATGCTCTGTACAATAGAAGGTTAAGCACTACTCAAAGCCTGGAGGTGCCTGCAATGTCGGGAGGAAGCCTGTACAAGCATATGACTGGTTGGACTGTCCTAGGTTATCTGCCTGCTATAGAACTAGTACTTAGTAAGCTTGCTGTGTATCATCTTATTTTGCTTTCTGGTATCTTCATCATTTGCATATATTTGGACTATCCTTTCACCTTGTAATTTTGTGCTGTGTTTCTCCTCTTGGTTCTGACATGGTTTTGGCTGCTATTTTTCTCTTTTGTACTGTTTTGTCTTCCTTTCTGTGTTTGCAGGAAGGGAATGTTTACGAGTTGTCCTCTACTTCTTAGGGTAGGTGAGGCAATCATTCAGGGACAGCAGGAAGAGTAGTTAGTTCAGGGCCTACTATCTGTATGTGTCACCTGTCTGCATTGCAGTTATCCTCAGCATCTTCTGTTATACTTCATTGTTAATTTTCCCTACCTCCCTTTTCCTTTCTCCTTCTCCCTCCTGTGTGTGTTGTGCTTTAGTAGCACTAAAGCACAACACACACAGCTCTGCATCATCCATACAGTTACACACACAGCTTTGCTCTGCTTCATCCATACAATTACACAAACAGCTCAGCTATACACACAGAATCCCCCCCCCCACACTTCGCCCCTTCCCCTACTTATCCTGTCCCAGGGCAGCATATCCCCATTCTCAGCAGTATGTGGTGATGTAAGAAGCATGTGATCAGTCCTGTAGGACACCCGGGAGAGGGGAGAGCAGTGCGGAGGCTCTCCTCTCTGGGAGATCGTGTGCAGCTCTATATCAGGGCATCACCCTATCTCTATTACAGCGGTCAGGAGAGTCTGGCAGTGCTGGATCCTCCTGAACCTCACTATAGGCACTTTTTAGCAAGATTTTTTCTTGCTAAAAAGTGAATCTTATAGTTCAACCAAAAAATATGGTGTATATATATATATATATATATATATATATATATATATATATATATATACATATATGTTATCAAAGCTTTCCCATGCTGTACAGGCTATGTTTTACCCAACTGGTAACCTCTTTTGCCATAATTTAAGATGCTATTTATTCATTATGACTTATTACTTCCAGGAAACATTAAGTCTGTAGCTTTAGACAAATACAAGCGCAGCTCTAGCTCTGTGAATCTAGAAGTGTTAAACAATCTGTCTTGCCCTCCAGCTTCTCTCAATAAGATGCCACTATGGGACTCGTTCCATTACCCGGTTTAATCATCCTTTAACGCTGGTTATTTGCTTAGAGGCAAAAAGCCCTGTCAGAATGAGCAGAGCAAAAATAAAATAAATATATATAAAAAGCTCATCATCTACCAGTGATACATTTTCCCAAAAAATGTATTACGGAGAAAATTGTGCAAACAACTGCCAGCAATAAAATAAACTCCTTCCATTAGATTTGATATAGTACAGAACAAACATGTGGTGAGAACAGGACACAGGGCTTCCACCTCTTCCACCTCCCTTTGCATGGTGTTTGTTAATGTGGTAGACACATCTCTAGGGGCTATCATTAGGACTAGCAAATAAGAGACAAAATGACCTCTGGTCACAGTCTATGAAGTAATTTTAGAGCTTAACGTTTGTCATTTGTCACAGGAATGAAGTTGCCACCTGCAGCTTGGTTTCCATAAGATGGAAATAATGGAATTTTTACTTGTGCTACATATTTATTGTAAATGTAATACTTACTATACAAAGCTAAAGATAGCAAACAGCTAATTAACTGATTACTACTAGTAAAGATAATAATGTTTTTATTTTAAATGAAAACATGCTTATTTTTTGTGTGATAAGTGGTTCTTTTCAGTGGTACCGTTTTGGTACAAATTACATTTTTGTATCACTTATTAGTGAAGAGATTTGATGAAAAATGTTCTTTTTTTTGGCATTCGCCAAGTGGTCCAATAATGCTTCCAATTTATTGTACAGATTCCTATAAACGCATTGATACCAAATATGTGAGTTTTTTGTGATTTTGTGTGTTTGTACTTTATTAGATGTGTATGGGAAATGTTGGTGTTTATGTGACTTTTACTTATTTATTTTTTATCAAAAACCTAAACTTTATTAATTGTTTTACTTTTATTGTTGACTTGAACAAATGATCTTCTGTTCGCTTGTTCAAGCTCTTATGGAGCTAACACAGTGCAATAAAAATACGACCTGTGCCGTGCTATTATGTCCACTGTAGGGAAGTGGTTAAAACAGAATACATAATTTTGGCGTCTGGTATAATGTGTAATACTTTTTCAATCATTGATTATTTGATGGAAAAGTCAGGGAGAAACATCACATAATTTATATCCAAGTTGGTATCCATAATACCATATTCCTCTTAAAAGAGGTGCCCTGGTGCCTGGACTAAGCTTGGTTTGGCCCTTTCTCTGCTGCTGTGAAGTCTGCATAATTTATTGTCTAATCTGGAATTTCTAGTGTTATTTATAGTCTGGTGAGAAGCCTCACAACAACTTTCAACTAACAACTTTCAATTTAAAAAAAAAAAAAATCAAGCACGGGAAAAGAATAACTTGTTGGGCAGGATCCTTAACATCAAGCATGATTTTTATCAGAAGGCTTAGTCATAAATGCAGGATAATTGCCAAACCAGTATCTCTATTCCATAAGGAACAGGTTCCCAGATGTGGATAGCACTGATTCAACGTGTTTGCATCTCATTAGCACGATGTAGGCAACTGAAATGGTTACGTGAGAGGCTGTAGACAATATCAGGGAAGTAAGCAAATACCCCAAAGGAAACATGCCTTTAAAGACCACCTATGCACTTGAGTGCAGAACTAATAGTCATACATGCTCCACCGGGGGATTCTAGCCCACATAAGGCTGTACATAAGGAATCCATGGGGGTGAGTGGGGCTGTATCTAATGACTTCATAGGGTGTGAGTGGGACTTATATAAACTAACATGATGGGGCTGTTTGGGATGATAAACTCGGGATTTTTTTAGGGAACAGGAGACTAATTTAGTATCTGGATTGTTAATGCTTCCACGTGAGTTAAATGCAAAGGGGCCCACTGAGGCTCTGTAGCCCAGGGGTCTACTGAAACCTGGAGCCGGCCCTGGTACTACCTCTAGAGCTCCCTGCAGCTACTCTTCCCTCTTGGCTTCCTGTGTAGCAGCACCAGTAGAGACAGATGCATGCACTCAACTCACACAAACACTATGATGGCATCAAGAAGTAACGCTGCCACGTCATAGTGTGTGTGGAAAAAGTTCATGGACCCGTCTCTACCCATGCTGACACACAGGAAGCTGAGAGGGAAGAAGAGCTGCAGAGGTAAGTACTGATTTGTTTTATACCTATACATACTTGAGTATAAGCCAAGGCTTTTTTACCACAAATATTGTCCTACCATCAATCTATTTTCTATCTATGTATTATTAATCTTTGTAATAGACTTTTTTTTATAATAGACTTTATTATAGATTTTTATTATAAAAATATACATTTCAATCTTTTCTAATCAAACCTTAAAAAGTCCATTAAAATATGAAGTTAGATACCAGTTTATTTGCTGTCACATGAAAAATATTAGTGCTATTAAGGTACTGGGTGTATTAAATTAGGTCCATAATGAAACCTTCTGAAGTCATTTATCATGCGGCTTTCAACACTCTGTCACTAGTGCACGTGTTGTATGAAAGAGAAATTCGACACCAAAATGTATTCTAATGGAGTATGGAGGCCTTTTTCTCAAGTCATTAAAAAAAGATTATTTTCAGATTTACTTTCTAACAAATAACTTATTATACTTTAAATGTAAAAAAAAAACAGGAATGCTGTCACAATTCTCCGAAATTCTCTGAAATGACATCAGATTTGTAGAATCATTGATGCTTGGAGAATTCTCAGAAAACTAATTTTTGTTGCTTCCTTAAAGACTATGGGGCACATTTACGAAGGCATTTGCGCCAGTTTTCTGCCAGACTTTGCACATTATTTCCAGAGCACAACAAAATAAAGGACATTTATAACCAGATTGTACACCAAGCTCACTGACATATAGGTGTGTACCCCCTCTGGCAGGATCTGTTCATATTTTAACATCTTATGAAATTATGAAAATTAGCCTGAGGGATTCCAGTCTCATTGGAGTTAATTGAGCCTGGAGTCCTTCAGGTTCATTTGCATAATTTTAGTAGATTATATATAGATAGATGATCGATAGATGAGAGATAGATACAGTAAAGGAGAGTTAGAAGATAGATAGATAGATAGATAGATAACATACTGATAAACAGAGACAAAAAGCTAAATAGATAAATGGTTAGATAGACAGAGATAGATAGGAAATAGGCCATTTATAGGAGATAGATAACTAGACAGATAGATCATAGATATATAGACAGGAGATAAATTATAAGCATCTTCACCTGGGCATTCAAGGAAGGGGTATTAGAAGAGCAATACATCCTCTGCCCACAAAAGTCCACATGCAGGGGGCCCCTTTAGGACAGGTGGCCCTGGGCAAATGCCCAGTTTGCCACCCCCTAACTACGGCCTGTCCCAATATTTGAGGCACAAAAATGCTTTAAAAAAAAAAATATTATGTTGCAATATTGTCAGTAGATTTGTATGCTTTTGTATTTGTTCCTATGTACAAACGTTTAGCACATGTGATATAAATTGTAGCTTATTATAGGCATTTTTAGCATGTGATATAGTACCGCATATATTGTTAACAGCAGATTTTGCCTCTAGTTTTATCCCTTTCCTGAAACATCAACATGGGAACATTGATACTTATGTGTGTAATTTTAAGATTTAAATCTGTTTCACAAAATATATCCAGGCTATGTAGCCTAGGCCACTTTAACCTATGGTAGTTTGGAATGCGAGTGAAGCTACAGCATGAAGGGGCTCTGGTAACACCACAGGCTCCTTTTGGCCCATTAGCATAGTTTTATAAGTTTTAGAAAATAGGAGGCTATAAATAATAAATATAAAAAAAAAAAATATATATATATATACATATACACTCACCGTCCACTTTATTAGGTACACCATGCTAGTAACGGGTTGGACCCCTTTTGCCTTCAGAACTGCCTCAATTCTTCATGGCATTGATTCAACAAGGTGCTGGAAGCATTCCTCAGACATTTTGGTCCATATTGACATGATGGCATCACACAGTTGCTGCAGATTTGTCAGCTGCACATCCATGATGCGAATCTCCCGTTCTACCACATCCCAAAGATGCTCTATTGGATTGAGATCTGGTGACTGTGGAGGCCATTTGAGTACAGTGAACTCAATGTCATGTTCAAGAAATCAGTCTGAGATGATTCCAGCTTTATGACATGGCGCATTATCCTGCTGAAAGTAGCCATCAGATGTTGGGTACATTGTGGTCATAAAGGGATGGACATGGTCAGCAACAATACTCAAGTAGGCTGTGGCGTTGCAATGATGCTCAATTGGTACCAAGGGGCCTAAAGAGTGCCAAGAAAATATTCCCCACACCATGACACCACCACCACCAGCCTGGACTGTTGATACAAGGCAGGATGGATCCATGCTTTCATGTTGTTGACGCCAAATTCTGACCCTACCATCCGAATGTCGCAGCAGAAATCGAGACTCATCAGACCAGGCAACGTTTTACCAATCTTCTACTGTCCAGTTTCGATGAGATTGTGCAAATTTTAGCCTCAGTTTCCTGTTCTTAGCTGAAAGGAGTGGCACCCGGTGTGGTCTTCTGCTGCTGTAGCCCATTTGCCTCAAAGTTCGACGTACTGTGCATTCAGAGATGCTCTTCTGCCTACCTTGGTTGTAACGGGTGGCGATTTGAGTCAGTGTTGCCTTTCTATCAGCTCAAACCAGTCTGCCCATTCTCCTCTGACCTCTAACATCAACAAGGCATTTCCGCCCACAGAACTGCCGCTCACTGGATGTTTTTTCTTTTTCGGACCATTCTCTGTAAACCCTAGAGATGGTTGTGCATGAAAATCCCAGTAGATCAGCAGTTTCTGAAATACTCAGACCAGCCTTTCTGGCACCAACAACCATGCCACGTTCAAAGGCACTCAAATCACCTTTCTTCCCCATACTGATGCTCGGTTTGAACTGCAGGAGATTGTCTTGACCATGTCTACATGCCTAAATGCACTGAGTTGCCGCCATGTGATTGGCTCATTAGAAATTAAGTGTTAACGAGCAGTTGGACAGGTGTACCTAATAAAGTGGCCGGTGAGTGTATATATATATATATATATATATATATATATATATATATATATATATATAAATATATGATGACATTTCCACTATTACAATTCAGCTAAATTTACTTGACACAACAAATTGACACATTGACATTTAACTTATTACCTAGTTTTGCGTAAAAACCTTCAAAGGGTTTTAAAGAGTACACAGGCATGAAGCAGGAGTGCCCTTCCCATTTCCCTGGTGGCTGCTCCCCTCCACGCCATAGACTAGCATACAGGCATTGATAAAATCCCCCATAGTGCCTTGGTTTTATCACCATGGAGGGCAAAAATCTCTCCCATACTGTGCCACAATAAAGCCTTTGTATCAATGTGGCGGGATTGCCTGCTATCCAGCTCCTTCATGTTAACATTCTGATTACAGTGATGAGTAGGAAAAAAGATCAGCTGTCGTATTGTGCGAAGAACTTTATGTCATTTCGGAATGCTGAAGTCAAAAGGACTTTCATCTAAAATCCTTTGAAGCAAAGGAATTGCAATAACCAGCTGTTTTTTTTCCGACAGAAAACAGTGAAAAGCTTTAATTTTGACTTTTATATTATCTTCGACTGAGTCTGTAATCTCAGTGGTGTATTTTATTTTTATTGTGGATGAGAAGCAAGAGGAGTTGGATTAAAAAAAAAAAAATCTGCTGTGTAAAGCGAAGAAGTTTTGCGTTTCATTTTCTTCTGGTGTAGTAAATTACATTGCACAACAGAAAAAATATATCAAGCATTATTACAGTCACAAAAGACAAATATATGAACAGTTAAGAACTATAGGGAATGTTGTAAATTAGCAACTTATCCATGCCTTGAATGAAAGTTCATGGGACATTAGTCGGTTCAACTTTCCGTGAAGTCCCAAGTGGCTGAGCATATGGTGTGAGTGCAGTTTTAAGCAATATTTACCTGCTGTTTACTTTTGCTATTGAAACCAGTCATTACCTTGAGCCACATAATAAAGAAAAATGAATATGCTATATGCTATAACTGGGTTATTGCTCTGATTCCAGAAGACATTCAGAACATGTTTATTGCATCTCAAAAGTAATTTAGGATACCTACATCTATGAGCATGAAGCTTGGTTGGAAGCGTATAGTCTATCTATGGCCTAGTACTACAAAGCTGCCGGCATGTTGTGCTTCTCCTTAACAGATATAGTACAGTGGACTTGCTGTGTAAGAACTTGATCCAGCAGGGTATCATTATTTTACTATCAATTTACCATTCTGTTCATACTGTCAGTGTGTTAAATGTCCAGTTAAAGGGGTTCTCCGGTGACAATCAAGGTACCCCTATCCTCAGAATAGGGTCTGACTTGCTGATCAGTGTGGGTCTTAGTGATGGGACCTCCACGTACCACAAGAATGTGGTGTCCATTTTACCACCATCGTATCCCAACAAAGTAACTGACTGCGTATGCATTGGCTGCTCTATTCATCTCTATGGCGCTGATGGAGATTGCAGAGTGCGGTGCTTCACTTTCTCGGTCAGTGCCATAAAGATGAATGGAGCAGCCAACGCATGTGTGACTTGATGCTCTCATCATCTCTGGTTGCAAATGGGGTGCAACGATCCCTAATCTCATGATCCGTGGGGGTTCCATCACTGAGATCACCACTGATCAACAAGTTAGTCCCTTTCTAATTTATATTTTCATCTAAGCATACTGATGACATTAAGCTAATACATTTTTAAGAGAAACTGTCTGCAACAAGATCAGGACTCTTGTAAAGGAAGAATAGGAAACATAGGAAGGACCCCAAGGGCTGTCTTACCACACACACACATCCTGATAACCTTATTCACCTCCACTGTTTCCCTGTTTCTCCTCTCCTACCTCTTCCTAAATCTGCCATATGCAGTGTCCTCAAGGTGTGTACGGGAATCTATTCATGACCTGGAGACCTATTTAAGAGCATGGATCCAGCAGGATGATACTACCTTCCCTGCTGCAGGTGTATCTCCCAGTATCCTCTCTCACCTTCCCTTCTTTTGAGGTCCACACAATAAGACCCTTACATCCCATTCTTAGTAATGATTGAAGAGTATCAAAGTCTTTTATTAGATAGAGTGGATAGCAGTGGCGAAGGTTTTGAGCATGAATGTGAAAGGTTTACAAAATCTACTGAAGAGCACAACTTACTCCATACAGTTGTATTTCTGTAGCCCCCATTATCCAGAAATGATAATTCAGCCTGAGAAGTAATACATTAGTGAACCCTAGTCCACGTTAACCTGAGATACATTTAGAGCAAGGAAGCAAGTTTGCCGATGTCTGTGTTGAAATGTTCAGATAAAGGTACACAATTGTTTTTCGGGCCATGATCTACAAAAACGCCAACTAATTCAAGGCCCTTATTGACTTCTATTGCACAAGGTTACAGTGCATGCACCATGTCTTACCACATCATGAGCAAGCCGAGCAACCACACCACAAATAGAGCAAGTCCTATTCCTGCCCTGATTTGCAGTGCAGCCGATCGTTTCCCATAGGCAATGCTCACCCAGTCGTAATGGCACAAAAACAGGGGATCAGAGGTAAAAACCTGTTTGCAGCCGGTAATGCACACATGTAGCCAAAGGGAGGTACTAAGCAATTAGCCAGATTCTCTTTAGTCATAGATATTTTGTATTTTATTGTCCTCATAGCAAATTGAGTTCATATGGCATAACAAAGCACAGATATGAACTTCCATACCTTGTCTTTTTGCCCAACATATCCAGTGATATGTGTTGTGAAATGATCAGCTTGAAAGAATTTCTCATTTTGATTTCCGCTTTACAGAATTATTGTTCTATATACATGGGTGCTATGAATTATAGTCTGAGGTTTTATCTAACATGGTTTCATAATTGCAGTATTTTTTTTTAATTAACGCTTATTCTCACCTGGACAATGACATTAAATTTAATTAATTTGCCTTATACAAATATTCCTTCAATTTAATGTTTTTAAAAATTGTACTTGTTTAAATAAAATTTACCATACATAAAGCCATATTGTTCCTTAGGAACAATATGCGATTGCACAAAGAAACGAATTGTTTCTGCACCTGAAATGGCCGGGAGTCATTGCATGTCCCAGAACTGTTCAGTAGTGATAAACACTGAATCCAGGTGGTTGGGCATCTCTAAGAACTATGCATGGGCAGAGTGCAGGTAGTCATATCCAAGTCATATCCTTTCTAAGGATAGACTTGGCTACATTTATGGGAAATTATCTTTACACAGGTACAAGAAATTCAAGAAATGTATGTTTATGGCAGATGAATGAAATTAAATGTGAAGGCCCAGATGGTACGCTATGGTAAGGGTGAACATATCTGTTTAGCTCCACCGCAACCAAATAATTTCGGAGAAACAATTAGGCGCACGACAATGTTTTGATGTTGCTTTACAACTCTACAGCTACTATCATTTTTGCAAAAAGCATTTTTTGAGTTCACCAAGTTTAGAAGATCAAGAGATACTTCCTGAATATATAGTACAGGCTATTGTACAGTGTACTATGTATATGAAGGGCATTGACTTAACCAGATACAATGAACTGGTACAAGATGTATGCGCTAATAGCTTTTCAAACTCTTTTTATCAAATATTAAGCGTTATTTAATTATTGGTTATTGCATCCTCTCGTCAAATAATGACAGTTGAATATGATATTTGTTAGAAACATTTGGTGAACTCCATTAGCTATACTCCATTAATACTCTTATGACCTGAAATCCTGTAATTGTTGTACATTTAGTTTAACCCTTAGACATGCTCTTCTCCATCAACTCATATAAATATCAATGAATAATGCATTTTTGTCATCACTAATTACAATTTCTGATCAGCAAAAGTAGGATCAATATTATTGACTGACAGCTCAAATGAATACATTAGTTTAATAAATGGAAATAATAGACCTCATACTTCACAGCCTTCAAGTTTGTTACTGTTTGTAGTTCATCTGCTCTGCTGTTTATTAAAGGGAAAGAAGAAAAATTACATAAATGCAATTTAGAAATGTACCTTTAAGTTGATATCTCACTCCCTATTGTACCTGGGAATGTGGGTGGAATTAGACCATAAGTGGATGTCTTTAGCAATAGACATCCATTTTGAATTTTATTGTTCCTATACAGGAAAGACCAGTGTTTCAGAAACTCAATCCTTCTATAATAACTCCAGAATTTATTGAAGTTAACCTGTCATCAGTATTTCACATTTCCACTTAATGACAGGTACCCATAGCCCAGTGGTGGCAAACCTATAGTATGGGTACCAAAGGCGGCACTAGGAGTTCTCTCTGTGGGAACACAGGCCATTGCCGCAGCACAGAGTTGAGCAGACAAGACTCTTGGCCTCCTCCAGCACTCCCAGCCACAATACATTCTTGGTTGTCTGAGACTGCAGGGGAGATGATATGGACAGGGCTAGTCACCTACAGTTACCCACTCGATCCTTCCTGTCATCCTGGATGGATTAAACAATGATAATTCAAATCTCCCCTCCATCTTTCAATGTACTGGAATCCTCAGTGTGCTTATATGATTTAAAGCTGAGGCGGAGCAGTTAAAAATAAGCTACTACTTAAATTGCCTTATTGGCACTTTACAATACATAAGGGGGTTTTGATTGAGGTTCTTAAAAGTTTGCCATCACTGCCATAGTCTGTTTAATGGTAATTCTAATCTTCTGTTATAATTAACATTACAGGTTCCACCCATTTTTAAAAGTTTATAAAAGTATACATGGCTGCCTGGCAGGAAACTGCATCGAGTCATCAACAATATCTGCTAGCATCTCTTACAATGCTAGTTCCTGCACCCTCTGCCCCCTCCTCCATGCAGTTGCGAGCTGAGATTAGCTTGCAGCACAGGGTCAGCTCATGTTTGCATGAGCTGTTAAATATAAAAATTACATTGGGATATAATATTAAACAGCATATGGGAACCTGATATTAGGTCAAAATGTAAAATCCTTATCACAGGTTCCCTTTGCGAGCTTGAAAATTCTCAATAAGTTTAGCACATGTTTTTACCAGTTTGTACACTGGAAAGCTACAGTATACTTTGGAATAAATTTTAGTAAATCTGTGGGAACAAGAAGTCATTGCACAATATCAGCTTTTTTTTAAACTGCCCTGTATTGTGGTGAAAAATGCAAAAGGTGGACGTGTGACAGCATGATGTAGGAGAGATGTTAAGGCCACTCCTCCTCCCCTCCCAGCTATCTGCCTTCCTTCAGCTTGGCGCTCGGCGTCCTTGTGATGGATTGAACCAGTGGTGTCGGCCACTGACCACAGCAGGGGCCCGGGTCAAGGTGTCCAGAGACAGCACACTACAGGCGGTATGTTAAAAATCTGCCGGGAAACTCTACAGATGCAGGACGACCTGGGGGTGATGGTGGCAAACCTGGGCTAAGTGGCGGGCAGGAGCTGAGCTAGCGAGGCTGGATACAACGCTGAACCTCTGGATGGCTCGGTAGCCTAAGGGGCGAAAGCACCGGCAGTGCCTGAAGTGGGCTTTGCAGAAGGCAAACAGAAGGCAAGTGGAACCCTCTCCTAAGGACAGTCTGGGAAAAGTCCTGGTTGGTCTACACATGGTAGCACTAACATAAAGCTGAATGTTGTGTCCTATCGTGCCTTAATGTCTCTGCTTTGCCTGCTATTATTGTGTGCCCGGTTTAAAAAGGAGGTGCCCCATGGAGCGATCAAGTGGAGCACTCTCCTAAGTATAATCTGGGTTTAGTGCTTGTTGGTCTATTTATTGCATTACTTATTTGTTGCTGAAGGTGCCTGTATGCCCTACACAAGAGGAAGTGCTCTGTGGAATTATTAAGTTGGATATTATCCTTAAGATAGCCCGGGACTCGTCCTTGTGGACCTTTATTTTGTATCTTTAACCTACAGCTGATGTGCCTGCTCTCCCTGTTATTTTTATGTATCACACACTAAAAGGTGGCACTTTGTGGAAAGTATTAAGTGGAACATTTTCTTAAGGAAAGTCTTGGACCAGTCCTGGTTGGTTTACACATGTTAACAGGAACATACGGCTGAACGTTATGTCTAGAGATGAGCGAGCACTAAAATGCTCGGGTACTCGTTATTCGAGACGAACTTTTCCCGATGCTCGAGTGCTCGTTTCGAGTAACGAGCCCCATTGAAGTCAATGGGAGACTCGAGCATTTTTCAAGGGGACCAAGGCTCTGCACAGGGAAGCTTGGCCAAACACCTGGGAACCTCAGAAAAGGATGGAAACACCACGGAAATGGACAGGAAACAGCAGGGGCAGCATGCATGGATGCCTCTGAGGCTGCTTAATCGCACCATTATGCCAAAATTATGGGCAACAGCATGGCCATGACAGAGTGACCGAATGAGGCTAGATAGCATCTAAAACATCCAATAATTGACCCTGACACTATAGGGGACGGCATGCAGAGGCAGCGGCAGCGACAGCAGCGGCAGGCTAGAGAGTGTCATGGCAACATACCCTAAATGGACTCAGGCTTCAAACCAATGGGTGGCAGAGAGGAACCAAAGGAGGTGAGCAAGAAGCGCTCAAATAATATCGGTACATGATAAAAGTTTGCCAGTATATTTTGTGGATTACACAGCAGGGTGGCGACAAAGTTAACATGGAAGCCATGAAAACAATCCAAAATTCTGCCTGACACAGCTCGTTTGATAAGGGGACCATGTATGGAGGCAGTGAACTAGTAGTAGATTAAAGGTGCTGCAGTTAAAACTATGTTAGTTGGATCTTGGCATGGAGCTGGCGCTCCGCTGCCAGGCGAGCTTTCGCCAATCCAAGCCCCTGTCTCTAGGCTACTCCCCAAACAGCACTTCTAAGAACCTTTTGTATAAGATCAAGTGTAGTAGCGTTCTTATAAGTTTGGGATATGGCGGGTGAGGGGAATGTAAACATCTGCGCAAGAAGCGCTGAAATAATATCCGTAAATGAAAAAAGTTTGCCAGTATATTTTGTGGCTTACACAGCACGGTGGCGACAAAGTTAACAAGTTTGATGTGGAATGCCCTGTAATAGCTCTTGGGCGGTGTGCCTTTTATCACCTAGGCTCAGCAGTTTGAGCACCGCCTGCTGTCGCTTAGCGACGGCATTGCTGCTGTGCCTAGAGCTACCGACTGATGGCGCCATGCCCACGGATGGTAATTCGGAGGAGGAGGAGGTGGAGGAGGGGTGGGAGGAGGAGGAGGCATAGTAGGCCTGAAACACCTGGACCGAGGTAGGCCCCGCAATCCTCTGCGTCGGCAGTATATGACCAGCCCCAGGGTCAGACTCGGTCCCAGCCTGCACCAAGTTAAGTGTAGTAGCGTTCTTATAAGTTTGGAATATGGCGGGTGAGGGGAATGTAAACAGATGCGCAAGAAGCGCTCAAATAATATCGGTACATGATAAAAGTTTGCCAGTATATTTTGTGGATTACACAGCAGGGTGGCGACAAAGTTAACATGGAAGCCATGAAAACAATGCAAAATTCTGCCTGACACAGCTCGTTTGATAAGGGGACCATGTATGGAGGCAGTGAACTAGTAGTAGATTAAAGGTGCTGCAGTTAAAACTATGTTAGTTGGATCTTGGCATGGAGCTGGCGCTCCGCTGCCAGGCGAGCTTTCGCCAATCCAAGCCCCTGTCTCTAGGCTACTCCCCAAACAGCACTTCTAAGAACCTTTTGTATAAGATCAAGTGTAGTAGCGTTCTTATAAGTTTAGGATATGGCGGGTGAGGGGAATGTAAACAGATGCGCAAGAAGCGCTGAAATAATATCCGTAAATGGTAAAAGTTTGCCAGTGTATTTTGTGGATAACACAGCAGGGTGGCGACAAAGTTAACAACTTTGATGTGGAATCCATGAAAACAACCCAAATTTCGGCCTGACACACCTCGTTTGATAAAGGGACGATGTATGGAGGCAGCTATATGGACGAATTTTGGAGGTAGCAATGGAGACAACGTGTGGAGGCTGCTATGGAGACAATGCAATTTGGATAGTGCCTGTATGTGGCAGTCCAAAAAAGTTTTCAAACCAGAGGAGCAGGTAGGTGGCCCTCCAGAAAAATTGAATAGATTGAGTGCCTGTATGTGGCAGTCCAAAAAAGTTTTCAAACCAGAGGAGCAGGTAGGTGGCCCTCCAGAAAAATTGAATAGATTGAGTGCCTGTATGTGGCAGTCCAAAAAAGTTTTCAAACCAGAGGAGCAGGTAGGTGGCCCTCCAGAAAAATTGAATAGATTGAGTGCCTGTATGTGGCAGTCCAAAAAAGTTTTCAAACCAGAGGAGCAGGTAGGTGGCCCTCCAGAAAAATTGAATAGATTGAGTGCCTGTATGTGGCAGTCCAAAAAAGTTTTCAAACCAGAGGAGCAGGTAGGTGGCCCTCCAGAAAAATTGAATAGATTGAGTGCCTGTATGTGGCACTCCCAAAAATTGTTTAAAACAGAGGACCGGGTCGGTGGCCCTCCATAAAAATTAAATGCATAAAGTACTATAGCTAGAGCCAGTGGGCCCTGTCAAAAAATAGCCAGTTTCCTCTGCTTTACTGTACAAAGAGGAGGAGAAGGAGGAAAATGAGGAGGAGGAGGAGTGGATAAATTATTCAGGTTGAGCTTCCTTCACCTGCTGGAGATTGGAAATTAGGAGAAATCCAGGCTTTATTCATCTTGATAAGCGCCATCCTGTCAGCGCTGTCAGTCGACAGGCGTGTACGCTTATCGGTGATGATGCCACCAGCTGCACTGAAAACCCGCTCGGACAAGACGCTAGCGGCAGGGCAGGCAAGAACCTCCAAGGCGTACAGCGCCAGTTCGTGCCACATGTCCAGCTTTGAAACACAGTAGTTGTAGGGAGCTGTGTGATCATTTAGGACGATGGTATGGTCAGCTACGTACTCCCTCACCATCTTTCTGTAAAGATCAGCCCTACTCTGCCGAGACTGGGGACAGGTGACAGTGTCTTGCTGGGGTGACATAAAGCTGGCAAAAGCCTTGTAAAGCGTACCCTTGCCAGTGCTGGACAAGCTGCCTGCTCGCCTACTCTCCCTCGCTACTTGTCCCGCAGAACTACGCACTCTGCCGCTAGCGCTGTCAGAAGGGAAATACTGTTTCAGCTTGTGCACCAGGGCCTGCTGGTATTCATGCATTCTCACACTCCTTTCCTCTCCAGGGATGAGAGTGGAAAGATTTTGCTTGTACCGTGGGTCCAGGAGAGTGAACACCCAGTAATCGGTGCTGGAATAAATTCTTTGAACGCGAGGGTCACGGGATAGGCAGCCTAGCATGAAATCTGCCATATGCGCCAGAGTACCAACGCATAAGAATTCACTCCCCTCACTGGCCTGACTGTCCATTTCCTCCTCCTCCAACTCCTCCAACTCCTCTTCTTCTGCCCATACACGCTCAACAGTGAAGGACTCAACAATGGTCCCCTCTTGTGTCTCGCCAACATTCTCCTCCTCTTCCTCCTCATCCTCCTCCACCTCCTCCGATATGCGCTGAGAAACAGACCTAAGGGTGCTTTGGCTATCAACAAGGGAATCTTCTTCCCCCGTCTCTTGTGAGGAGCGCAAAGCTTCCGACTTCATGCTGACCAGAGAGTTTTTCAACAGGCCAAGCAGCGGGATGGTGAGGCTGATGATGGCGGCATCGCCACTGACCATCTGTGTTGACTCCTCAAAGTTACTCAGCACCTGACAGATATCAGACATCCACGTCCACTCCTCATTGTAGACTTGAGGAATCTGACTGACCTGACTACCAGTTCTGGTGGAAGTTGACATCTGGCAGTCTACAATCGCTCTGCGCTGCTGGTAAACTCTGGATAACATGGTCAGTGTTGAATTCCACCTCGTGGGCACGTCGCACAACAGTCGGTGAGCGGGCAGTTGGAGGCGGCGCTGCGCTGCCCTGAGAGTGGCAGCATCTGTGCTGGACTTCCTGAAATGCGCACTGATGCGGCGCACCTTCGTGAGCAAATCAGACAGATTGGGGTATGTCTTGAGGAAACGCTGAACTATCAGCTTTAACACATGGGCCAGGCATGGCACATGTGTCAGTCTGCCGAGTTGCAGAGCCGCCACCAGGTTACGGCCGTTGTCACACACAACCATGCCTGGCTTCAGGTTCAGCGGTGCCAGCCACAGATCAGTCTGCGCCGTGATGCCCTGTAATAGTTCTTGGGCGGTGTGCCTTTTATCGCCTAGGCTCAGCAGTTTCAGCACCGCCTGCTGTCGCTTAGCGACGGCACTGCTGCTGTGCCTAGAGCTACCGACTGATGGCGCCATGCCCACGGATGGTCGTTTGTGTTTTTTAGTTTTTAAAACCAAACGATGCTATCCTATTGCTATGGCTATTTTCTAGCCAAGTATGAAAGCACACTGCTATGCCAGATGAGATGATGCTGAGTTATGAAAAAAATAAACGTAAAATAAAAAAGGAAATGGCAGACTGTGCCTAATTGAAATACAACCCCGGGCCCTAATAAATTTTCCCACTTCGGTCTTTGCGATGGATATGTGCGTCACTAAGCGCAAAACACAGTGGTCGCAAGTCTCACTACAAATTGCTCACAATTTGCTAGTAGATGCACTGCAGCAACTACAGCCACCAGCAGATCAACCAGAAATCAAATATATATAACGCTACTGTAGGCGTAAGTAAGACGTTTGGATTCTCCTATGGCTATTTTCTAGCCAAGTATTAAAGCACACTACTATGCCAGATGAGATGACGCTAAGTTATGAAAAAAATAAACGTAAAATAAAAAAGGAAATGGCAGACTGTGCCTAATTGAAATACAACCCCGGGCCCTAATAAATTTTCCCACTTCGGTCTTTGCGATGGATATGTGCGTCACTAAGCGCAAAACACAGTGGTCGCAAGTCTCACTACAAATTGCTCACAATTTGCTAGTAGATGCACTGCAGCAACTACAGCCACCAGCAGATCAACCAGAAATCAAATATATATAACGCTACTGTAGGCGTAAGTAAGACGTTTGGATTCTCCTATGGCTATTTTCTAGCCAAGTATTAAAGCACACTGCTATGCCAGATGAGATGACGCTGAGTTATGAAAAAAATAAACGTAAAATAAAAAAGGAAATGGCAGACTGTGCCTAATTGAAATACAACCCCGGGCCCTAATAAATTTTCCCACTTCGGTCTTTGCGATGGATATGTGCGTCACTAAGCGCAAAACACAGTGGTCGCAAGTCTCACTACAAATTGCTCACAATTTGCTAGTAGATGCACTGCAGCAACTACAGCCACCAGCAGATCAACCAGAAATCAAATATATATAACGCTACTGTAGGCGTAAGTAAGATGTTTGGATTCTCCTATGGCTATTTTCTAGCCAAGTATTAAAGCACACTACTATGCCAGATGAGATGACGCTGAGTTATGAAAAAAATAAACGTAAAATAAAAAAGGAAATGGCAGACTGTGCCTAATTGAAATACAACCCTGGGCCCTAATAAATTTTCCCACTTCGGTCTTTGCAATGGATATGTGCGTCACTAAGCGCAAAACACAGTGGTCGCAAGTCTCACTACAAATTGCTCACAATTTGCTAGTAGATGCACTGCAGCAACTACAGCCACCAGTAGATCAACCAGAAATCAAATATATATAACGCTACTGTAGGCGTAAGTAAGACGTTTGGATTCTCCTATGGCTATTTTCTAGCCAAGTATTAAAGCACACTACTATGCCAGATGAGATGACGCTGAGTTATGAAAAAAATAAACGTAAAATAAAAAAGGAAATGGCAGACTGTGCCTAATTGAAATACAACCCTGGGCCCTAATAAATTTTCCCACTTCGGTCTTTGCGATGGATATGTGCGTCACTAAGCGCAAAACACAGTGGTCGCAAGTCTCACTACAAATTGCTCACAATTTGCTAGTAGATGCACTGCAGCAACTACAGCCACCAGCAGATCAACCAGAAATCAAATATATATAACGCTACTGTAGGCGTAAGTAAGACGTTTGTATTCTCCTATGGCTATTTTCTAGCCAAGTATTAAAGCACACTGCTATGCCAGATGAGATGACGCTGAGTTATGAAAAAAATAAACGTAAAATAAAAAAGGAAATGGCAGACTGTGCCTAATTGAAATACAACCCTGGGCCCTAATAAATTTTCCCACTTCGGTCTTTGCGATGGATATGTGCGTCACTAAGCGCAAAACACAGTGGTCGGAAGTCTCACTACAAATTGCTCACAATTTGCTAGTAGATGCACTGCAGCAACTACAGCCACCAGCAGATCAACCAGAAATCAAATATATATAACGCTACTGTAGGCGTAAGTAAGACGTTTGGATTCTCCTATGGCTATTTTCTAGCCAAGTATTAAAGCACACTGCTATGCCAGATGAGATGACGCTGAGTTATGAAAAAAATAAACGTAAAATAAAAAAGGAAATGGCAGACTGTGCCTAATTGAAATACAACCCCGGGCCCTAATAAATTTTCCCACTTCGGTCTTTGCGATGGATATGTGCGTCACTAAGCGCAAAACACAGTGGTCGCAAGTCTCACTACAAATTGCTCACAATTTGCTAGTAGATGCACTGCAGCAACTACAGCCACCAGCAGATCAACCAGAAATCAAATATATATAACGCTACTGTAGGCGTAAGTAAGACGTTTGGATTCTCCTATGGCTATTTTCTAGCCAAGTATGAAAGCACACTACTATGCAAGATGAGATGACACTGAGTTATTAAAAAAATAAACGTAAAATAAAAAGAAACTGGCAGACTGTGCCTAATTGAAATCAAACCCCTAATAAATTGTCCCACTTTGGTGTTTGAGGTGGATATGTGTGTCACTAAGAGCTAAACACAACGGTAGCAAGTCCCCCTGCTAATTCCTCACAATATGGTACTAGCTGCACTACTAGTGCCAGCAAGCGCAGCCACAAGCAAATAAAAAAAAAAAGTATAACGTTATTGTAGCCCTAAGAAGGGCTGTTGGGTTGTTGTAGAATCACTCCTGCCTAACAGTAAGCTAATAGAACACCCTAACGCTTTCCCTGACCAGCAGCAGCTCTCTCCCTAGCGGCATCCAGACAGAGAATGATCCGAGCAGCGCGGGCAGCGGCTAGTCTATCCCAGGGTCACCTGATCTGGCCAGCCAACCACTGCTATCTACGTGTAAGGGTACCACGTCATGCTGGGTGGAGTGCAGAGTCTCCTGGCTTGTGATTGGCTCTGTTTCTGGCCGCGAAATACTCGTCCGAGCAACGAGCAGTTACGAGTACGCTAATGCTCGATCGAGCATCAAGCTCGGACGAGTATGTTCGCTCATCTCTAGTTATGTCCTATCGCACCTTAATGTGTCTGCTATTATTGTGTGTTCTGTGCAAAAAGGAGGGGCCCCGTGGACTTATCTAGTGGAGAACTCCTAAGTGCAATTAGGGGGCAGCCTTTGTTGGTCCATTTACTGTACTACTAACTTGTCCATGGTTGTGTCTGCTTTGCCTGTTATTACTGTGTGTCTTATGCAAAAAAGAGGTACTCCATAGTATACTCTCCTAAGATAAGTCTGGGATTAGTCCTGGTCGGTCTATATATGGTACTATTAACCCATTGTTGAAGGTGCCCACCATACCGGCGATTATCGCGTGATCATGGTAAAACACGGGTTTGGTGGTTGAAGCTGTTGAGGCTGTGTAACTCTTGTTAGGGTGATCATGGGTCCTAAATCTACCCAACAGAAGTCAAGGGGGAATTGACAAAAGGGTCCCCGCAAAAACCAGACAGAATCCGAAGGAGAAAGAAGGGGGCTTAGAGGGGGGTTCCAGATTCACGGCCTTGCAGGTGGAGGAACTACCAAGAGAATTGAAAGAAACGCTGCAAGAAATCTGGCAGCTGTAAATGAAACGAAAGCGCCAGTTGATGAGTCTAAGGTGGCGGTAGGAGATCTAAATCAACAATTTGGCTCTTTACAGTTGAAAGTTTGTGAAGTTAGCAGGCTTTGGGAAAAATCTAAAGAGATGGAAAAGGAATGCAATAGCTTGGTCAATCAGATTAAATATATACAAAAAGAGATGGAGTTGAGTAAAAAGGATAACAAGAGATTACAAGATAAAATAATAGATCTGGAAGACAGATCCAGACGAGCTAACATAGTAGGTATTCGAGAAGAGGAAAACAGTAGAGAGTTGCCACAGGTTATACATAAAAGTCTAATTGAGACCTCTGGAATTGGGTGTTTTTCAGCAGTTTTCAGGGTGAAAAGAGCCCATCGAATACCTTTGTATAAACTGCCACCTGGCTTGCCCCCCGGGCAGTGCTGGTGAAACTTATTAATTCTCAAGATAGGGACAGGATTCTCCAGGAGAGTCGGAAAAAAACAGAAATAGTCCTCAAAAGTGCCAAGATCTCCTTGTTTTTTTTTCTTTTCTCCACCAGCGGACCTGTGGGAGGGGGAAATGGGGTCTGAAATAGATTATATATGAATTGGAAATATGTTGAAACATGTGATAAATATTGATTGTTATCCTTATCTTGGTGAAAATAAGTATGTAATTTCATAAGTATAGTAAGAATAAATAAATTTTTTCATTAAAAAAAACTTACCTGTATTGTAGAAAATTGCAATAAGTTGAAAATGGATTTCCTCTGCATATTTAGTTTCTATAGACACATACATGGAACATGTCCATATATACTAAAGCTGTTACCATATCTAAATGTTTAGTTCTGGTTGTAGTGAGGTGAAGGGTCTTATACGAATGCAGCTATGCTCATCGGTGATCATTTGCAATGTGCCTAATCATTGACAATGATTGTACTCTGATATCTCTTCAGTCCCTGTGCATTTCACCTGATAAAGACCCTGATACAGTGTTGAAACACGTTGTCACAAAACATTTTCAATAAAATTTCCAACATTGTTCCAACACTGTCTCTATTCTGGATTTAGTGACATCTGTATTCATAAGAAAAAGTTAAATCTGGCTTGAGCAAATGCAGTCTTGCAACCTTGCAGTGTAAATCACTTGCAAAATGTTATACTGTATTTAACACTGGCCATCAAACGACATCTACCATCAGATTCACTGATGGTAGCCTGTCCTCACCTAACTGCTCATTACCTTGTTTTTCAATATCTCAGGGACCGCTGTATTACTCCAAAATCAACCTTATAAAATATGCTAATGAGCCAGCATGCCTCATGCATATTTTTATAAAGTTGATTTTGGAGTAATATGGCCATCTCTGAGATATTGAAAAATGGTGCCTTCCCCTAAACAAGGGGAATCTGATTGTAGATGTCCTTTAATACATAAGAACTTGATAGCAAAAATATATTTTCTAAATATACAGAACAAAGATCTATTCCTGCAGCTGCAACACGTTACAAGCAACTGCATTAAGTCTTATACTTTACCCTGGTAACTGTCAGTTTCATGACTGGATAGATAAATATGAAAGAGTTGGATACTAGTGCAGCAATCTGACTGATAGGGTACGAATTTCTTTAACTCCACAGAGGCAACAGCAATTTGCTATAAAGTGCTAAAAGCAAGATCTCACTTGCCTCTATTTAGATTTCCATCACGTAATATTAAGTATTTAGATTGGATTCTCAGATCAAAAAGCCAGAGAAGTCTCTAAAGACATAGTGGAAGACTGAGTTGTCTTCAAGAACTTGAACGTTCTTGTGTTTGGTCTTACATTTGGGCAATGAATAGATATGGAGGTCAGTATTGTCCTTATTGTCTATGGACGAGACAATAGACATCCTAAAATTGCATGTTTAAAAAAATATATATTATGTTTATATATTGATTTATGATGGAACAGTTATTCAGAATTGTATATATTAATGCCTATAAAGCCTATTTGTTTCTATCTATAGTTTTACATTTGTTTTATAGAGTCACTAAAAAAAGTTGCATGGGTAATGTTATATGCCATCAACCGTCAAATGAGCTGAGATACGGTATTGCAAACATCGCATTGTACGTAAATTTAAGGGGTTGTCCGACTTTGTTATTAACGAAAGTTGGCTGGGGAGAGCTGTTGTCCGCTTTTGTTATTTTTCACTATAGGAAGGAGGTGTCTTGATGATAATTTGTTGTATCCCTTTGTATCCCTTCATCATATAATATACCTTCACCTAATGATATAGTAGACATTCAGGTGAGGAAGCCTTCCTTTCCAGGCCCTACACCAGGAATAAGCTCATATTATTTACTTTAGAAAATATTTATTTATTTATATGTATCTATATTTCCTTATAGATGTGGGTAAATTAAGATGTTATTTGGAGGATTACATTTTTATTTTCTAATATATTTTTGGAAAACATTTTTGCTATATGCAAACTGCATCTAACCTTAAAATGTTCCCAACCTTTCAGCCAAATTTCCAGGAATCAGTGGTATGTGTGTACATGAGGAATAATACTGCTTGTGGTCATTTTATCTTTGTTGTCTCTATCCGTGAGTTTCGATCTTCTCCATGCTGGTGGGTGGGGAGCTAAATATTGTGACTTACTGCACTCCCCTGCCTTTTCAAAGAGCTTTCATGTCTGTCATTCTGACTTCTGTCTGCAATTCTAGCAAGAACTAATTTAGCAGAAATTGTACAGTAATCAGTAGATTTGGAAAGTCTCAAAGTATATGGAAAAAAAATGGATTAATTAGATCACAAAGTTACTTGTGTTGACTATTGAAATGTGCAAAATTATTCTTATTTATTTATTTATAGAGCACTATTTATTCCATGGGTCTATACAGTCAGTAATATGTTACATTAAGATGATAACAAAGGGAGGTACAAAGTACAAAAGTTTCAGAAATCTGGAAGAAGTGGACTCTTACCATAACTGCTCATAATCTTTATAGGATGGATACAAGAGGTGGGGGTTCATAGCGGTGGCATCCTAAAAAGATGGGTTTTTAGGTAATGTTTTTGAAAACTTAGTGACCATTTAAGAATTAAATGAATGATTACAGTTTATACAAGTGAAATGGCAAAACCAGCTCCACTTCTATACATCTTTATGTAATATTCCAGTATGTAATGTGAAAGATGCCATATAAAAGTTTTGTCTAACACATCAGCTGCTTATTGAGCATATGCAGTAGTTTCTGAACCATATGGTTAAAAAAAGGTAGGTCTGGCTGCACAGTTGTATCTACATCTGCTATATTGTACCATAATAAATCAAGGTCCAAACACAGGCTGACATGAAGAGCACATGATCTACAAAATAAATACACAGTACATGGCAATCCTTATTTTAATTTGGTCTCTACAAATCATAACTACTGTGCATCATTAGTTTTGCTTATATTTGGTTTGTTGCATTTAAAGTATTTACTTATTTTTCCAACCATTGCTTTTTAAAACATTTTAATGTTTATTTTCTCATCAGCAACACGACTTATTGAGCTTTTCTGTTTCTCATCATCTCATTTAAAGGGAATCTGTCAGCAGAAATTGACCTAATAAACAACTACCAGTATGGTGTCTAGCAGCTGACACACCTTGTAGATCATGTATTTTTCATGACCTAATGTGGTGGCATCATCCAGAAAATATACCTTGACATGAGATGTAAATTGGTTGTCAAAGAGGTGGAGATTTTAACACTGAAGTCAAGCTCTCTAAATTCCTCTTTATAATTTTTTTTCTTCAAAATACAAAGTTTTCATATCACATTAAAATACATAAATCACATGTTTTATATAAATACAAAGAAGGATAGATCAAACAGAAATTACCATACAAAACCCCTATCTACCCACATGTTCACCTCTAATTACCAAAATCATATTTTTTTTCTCCACAACTCACCTACACCCAGCCCCCTAAAAAGTTCATAATTCCGTGATCATGAAATGTACCATTTCCCACCTCCCAAGTACTCTCTCATATCCCTTGAGACCCACCTTGATGATCCTTTTCATCTTACAAACTTATGCAAGACATTCAAAGAAGGATGGGATTTGTGAACTGCCCCATTTCTTTGCAAAACCCAACATAAAAGAGGATCCTCTGAAGCACCACCTTCTTCTACAATGCCCCCTGACCCATCTCAAGGACACCCAATAATACTACCACCATATATTTTTGCAGAACCACTGTTATAGACTCTTCAATATGGCCATAAATCCTACCCCAGTAGCCCCATAATTCTGGGCACAACAGATTATATGCACAAAGTCAGTGCCATGTAAGGAACATCAAATTTTTTCTAATTTTCATTTTATGGAACATAACATGGGTATAATATAACTGATGAATAATATTACATTGTACCATTCTATGATTCCAGTAAATTGAAAAAGTAATAATACCCCATTAACATTCATTCCACCTTTCCCTTGACATGGGTCCCACAACTTCCTGACATTTGTGTACTGCAGGGAAGGCTCCCCACCAGAAAGAGCTTCAGAGCATCATGATGAATTTTAAATTGTTTGGAAATGACCAGATTACCCTTCCTAGATTGATGGGTAGAAATGTCTTCTCTAAGATTACTAATAATGTGATTCCTTTTTAACCATTGAAGTTAACAATTGGATAAATGTTCCTTTGCTCTTTGAAAACTGATATTATAAAGCTTTACAACTATCCCCATGCCTGCAAAGTTCCACAAACCATTAGTAAAGTAAACGATCTATACATATTCATGTTCTCCAGCTCAGCCACACTTCCAGCTTCCTATTTGATAAGGGGCCTTCTTTTCTTCTGCTAAGCTACTTCATTCTTTCCTCAGGAATGAGAGATAAGTTGGCTGTGTTACTTGCTGGAGAGAATTCCTTAAGGAGGGGGAATGAGGTACTTGTTTCCTCTTCAACGAGTCAGCATCTCTCTCAACTTGCTCATTCCCCTTCCATCAGGAATTCTCTTCAGCAAGTCACACAGCCGGTATCTTTATTAGGAACCTGGAGATGTGACTGTGCAACATGAATATGCTGGACTCAGCTCAAAGGAAAGACAATGATCGGACTGTCATAGGGTCATTTGCATAGATACTGAGTCAACTTTAGAAACAGACTGTGAAACTTTTTTTCGAGAAACAATATGAGGATAGTTGTACTGCTATGTGATAGCAGTTTCCGAAGATATCTTTATTAAGCATGGTTAAGGTTAACTGACAGATACACTTTGAATAACTTATGCCCTACTTCTTACTTAGGAAGCAGTAAGGGTTTTCTTATTTCACATTTTTGGTATGTTTATCTAGTTTCAGTTAAAGAAGTATTGACATAGTGGGTCAGATTTATTATCGTATCTGCGCCAAAAAAGAGTTAGGGATGGCCTATATTTTCCACATCATTCGCCACATTTATGTGGAGTTTGTCAGCATTTTTAGAAGGAAATTTTGATGCAAAACAGACCAGGAAAAAAATGGTCTGAAATCAAAATTAAAAAAAGGCGAGCTCCATGTAAGATTTTGGTGCACATCTCATTTTTGTTGGCATTTTTATGGCGCCCGACTGATTAGTTACAGCTGTGCGCTACTTCAATACATCGGGCTATGCTTTCCATAATCTGATTTCATATGCCAACTGTCAAGGTTGCAACAGAATTAGTAAATCGAATGTGTTCATATAAAGTTGGATTTTCATCATTCTAAGAGCTTTAAAGGACAAAATAATTTTTTTTACGTTTAATTTAGAAAAATATACTTTACTGTATCTACAAATGTTCTCTTTCTCTCTCTCTAACATATATATATTTTTTTTTTTTTTTTTTTTTTTTTTAGTAATTTTCTGTATTGTTAGTTTATGGAATTATTACATTCTTTATAGTTAATTTTCATATTTTGTCACTATTATATTCCTCCCACATATGCCTAATCTATGTTTATTGGACTGTATTTATTTAATACTATGCTCTTTCCAACACCACTTGAAATTGGCTGCCACGCTTCATACTAGCATAAGGTAAAACATCTTAACTAGGAAGGATCTGGCTTTAAAAGATTTGTTCCATGGAGATCATAGAGAGCTGCTGGCAGGAGCATGTCTTGCGGAGGATTTTAACGATATATCCTGGTGTTTTGTCATTTCAGCTCCACCAGAGCCTTTACTGTGTAAATTTGCTGATGGAGGACAAAAGAAGAGGCAAAATCAGAGTAAATATACACAAAATGGGAGGCCGTGGCCTAGAGATGGAGAGGTGTGTATATATAACATCTTCATTTATCATGTCAACAAGAGATAGCAAAACCATGTGGAATCTCTTTTCATCTAGCGACTGTCCTTCAGCTTTACTCTTTGCTGTCAGAACCAGTTAATTTGAACCTGGGGATGTGAATAAAGCTGTATGAATCAGTCCTGCTGAATCTATGGCCATTGAAATAGATATGAACAGCATGGTATAGACTTTTATTTCCATACAATTGGTTTGGCAGGCGTAGGTAACTATGCATTTCCATACAACTTCCATTATGGCAGACTCTGGTTGTCCATATATGCTATCAGATCAGTGGCAGCCATCTTATATCACATTTTCACTCCTGTAGCCAAATCTATGGAAATTTCCGCCAAGTCTTTTAAATGTATGTTAAATGATCCCCAAAATGTAGCTCCGAAATATAGAATTTGATGAGCCCTCTCAGAAGACCTTGCTTATTATCTTTTTAATAAGATTCTGGAAGAGATTTATTAAAACTGGATCAATGTAACAGTCATTTATTCGAATTCCAGAAAGCAATTTGATTGGACGTAATCAACATCTACTGATCCTATGTAGCAGTTTTATGCATCCTTTAGTAAAACACAGTTGTCAGCACAATTGTTGTGAATATCCCTGTTTATTTCATGACCTGGATTGAAATCCAAAAACCTTAATTTACCGTAGTGTAACTTGACACTTAAAAACGGACGGTGATTCATTTACAGCTGTATTTTATGTAGTAGCTTTCTAAAATGATTTTTTTGTAAGCATCTGAACTGTTCCATGCGTAGTAAGTTTCTGGGCATATTAGCAAATGGGTAGAATAAAGTTTCAGCCAAAATTCCTTTTAAAATTCAATCAGTATTCAAAGGAAGAGGTAAAAAGTTCAAGTAAGGATCTCTTCACTGTGAAAGCGAGCGGCATAATTTAGCTTAAATGTAGGGTGGCACAAAAATTATAGTGCCAGTTGTTCGGCTATTATATATTTTAAGCTATCCCTGGATGGCTGTAAATCTCTTGCTATAAATGTGTTAGGATGTAAAACAAAATGTGTGTAAACTTGGAAACTAAATTAGCATACCAACAGTGTGCATTGCAAATGTCATGCCTATTTTTCTACTGTACTTCTCACCTAGACTCCTACTATAGGACTTTCAGGATTAAGGCCACTTCAATGTAATATCCTAGTATTAAAAAACTGAAGATACTGGCACGGATGTTACAGTAGGGTTGCAGGTTCTATAGATCAAACTAATCAGATTTGAATAGATGAAACTTTATTGATCCATGAAGTGCTCCAGCATGAGCCAAAAACATACAGAAACATTACTTATTACACATAACAGACTTTAATCACATCCCAACATAATTTCCTTAAGTCTTGAATTTGCAAGTTGCCTTTTTTAAAGTGATGCTCCGATAGTCACTCACTGAAATTTAATAAAAAAGGTCTCCCCTCCATCGCTAACTTAAACAAAAACTTAAAAGTTATCACTATGTTCTCAACAACCTGTAGTTAAATGTTATTTAGCCAATTCTCTATACTTCATGGGATTAAACACAAAGAAAATTATATGGAGTGGGCTAAGGCTTTAAAGGGAACCTGTCACCAGGGACCTCATTTTCACTAAAGACAGCTTGCAGAAGCGCATTACATATGCAGTGCAAATATGCCTTTCTGCTTTCTCTAGGTATTTGCATTAAAATATAATTGTGTGTTATAACTTACTTTGCACCCTAACAGAAACCTATGTGTAGTCCCAGGGGTTGGGCTTTAATTTGGATGCATTTCAAAAAACAACACTGACTTGTCTGTGCTGCAGATTGCTCAGCTCTCAGCCCCCACCTTTGTACTCCTGTAATGTAATTTTTTTCTATGGCGATATTGCTCTGCACAAATGACTTAAAAAAAGGAGGAAAACACAAAAAGTGCTTCATGCGTAATTCTAGAATTTAATTTAAAGAAGGTTCAAGTCAGAGGGAAGAGAATGCAAGTGGGTAGGGAAGTTGGGTCGTATGTGTGTATTTGTTGTTATTGGAAAAAAAATACAAAAACCAAATAAAAAGTATTTGAAAAAAAGGAGGTGAAAGTCAAATGAGACTCACCTATTTTTGGCATTCTATCCAGCAGAACGTGTGGTAATGACCTGGGGTTACTGTATGAGGCCACTGTGGGGTTCCTCCGGGCTCTTTGCAACAGGTCATTTGTAAAAGCAGTTGAACTTGGTTTAACAAAGAAAATGGTTCCCCTCTCGATCTTCAGAGAAGCACAACCCGATCACAAATACCTCCCTTTTCTTACAGCTATTTTCCTCTTGCCCTTTGGTAGGTTTGCCTTGGTTGGTTCTACTACATAAAAAACAATGCAAACATACCAAAGGACAAGACAGCTGTGAGAAAGAGGAGGTATTTGTGATTGAGTTGTGTTTCTCGGAAGATCGAGGGGGGACCCATTTCCCTTGATAAACCAAGTTCAGCTGCTCAGCACGGATGGCAGCACATGTAGATTGCAGCTTCATTGCTTGTGATATCCATAATAGATAAACTGTACCAATATGAATTCAATAAATGCTCTAAATATCTGTAAGTAAATTTATGTAAATCCAAGAACTCAAGAGTCCAAGACTCCTTTTAGTTTTAGTCTTTTATTAATGAGAAACCCAACTCGGCTACAGTCATTCATTGGAAAAGTAATGATATGAAATGATCATTTTCCCACATTGCCGCAGATCCAGTTAGAGAGGAAAGTCAAAGTTATAACGGATGGTGCCAGCTTTCCCCTCCCTGACCAACTACAGGCAATTTGGAATGATTAGTGGATGTGCACCGGGCACATCTATAATTCAGATTCACATTTCCATTTATGTTTCTAAGAAGCCGGGCAGCACTTCTTTTTGTTTTATATGCCAGTGTTCAGGACGGATGCATTTGCCATCTCCAGACATGAAGTGATTATTGCACTGCTCAGCAGAGGAGAGGAGCTTTCATTTAGCATCCAGTTAGTAACAATTTCCATCCCTCTCAGACATAACATACAAATGTCAAAGCACACGTGAAGCTATTTGGCACATATTGACTATAAATGCTTTCAGCCAGGCAACTATAGATTTTTAGCTGATGAGATCACACGTGCAATCCTTTGTTGGAGGTGAAATCCCAGCAGAACAACAAATCTAAGCTCTAAAGGTAATGGATACACAAAGAAGCTAAACTGCTTTGTACTAGAATTGGTACAACACCATATTATTCTCCTATGCCTGTTTTTTGTAAAAGTTAGAAGACTATACAAATATATCATTCACCACTTCCAGACCTACTGTATAGTCACAGCTGGCAGCCCCGGGCCCTAAAGCCACCACCATGGCGTATTAACGGTGAGTGATTAGGCAGCCAAGTGTTCTTTCCTCAGCGATCAGACACCCATGTGAAGAAGATAGAAAAGGTATTTGCCACTTCTGTCATCTCCTTTTCTCATGCACAGTGCTCAAGCAAGTGCTGTGCGGAGAGTAGATCTAGCAGCCATCTTTTCCAAACACTATATTATCATGATATCCCATATCAGTCTACTAGGGGGAGATTTATCAGATTTATTTGTCTGAGAGCAGAATTCTTCTAGTTGCCCATGACAACCAATGAAAGCTCAGCTTTCATTTTCCCACAGCTGTTTAAAAAATTAAAGTTCAGCTCTGATTGGTTTCCATGGGCAACTAGAACAGTTTTACCTCAGACATTTCAGATAAATCTCGCCATGTGTGTCTATACGTCGAAGATGATGTTGGCATATCACAATATTGTATTGAATTGGTTTCATGACACAAGGCGGACCTAAAAGATATGTAATGTTATGAATGTCAGAGATCTCTAGTGTGAATTGGGAACTTCAAGTGGCCCTAGAGTCTTGTAAAAGTGGTGCTTTCAGTATACCCTTGAAATACAAGCCGTCCAGGCCCTCAAATGTTAAGCTGGGTTATTGGTATTGCTGATACTAGCTGAGACATAGAAAGTATATTTCTGTACCCAATAAATGTGTTAGATCACAGAACCACAAACCTGATGCGATCTAACAGATGAGATTCTTACCTGTGATATCACATGAAAAGCATCTAGGTTCTACAGAACCAAAGGTAGAGATAACTGTAGTGACATTCCCCCAGCAGCCTCTTAACCTGACTCGTCTCAGCCAAATATGATTCTTCTCTGCTCATTTTCAAGTGACTTTTTGGCCTATTTAAATGGCCTAGATGTCACATTCAAGTAGCTTAATGTGGTAAAATCTGGTGATATGTTCACTTTAAGACAGTGAATAACATGACTCTCTTAGCTGTCCAAGCTGAGGGCACTATCGGAGAGGGTACAGGGTATTGGCACAAAAGCCAAGGTTCTGATATTGGCTGTTATTTTAGTGTTCCTGATACAGTTATTATCTGGTGTACAAAAATATTTATGGAGAAATTCCAATCTAAAATGACACAAAAACATTATATAACAGGAATACCTCGTATTCTAATCTGTTGTAACTTATATGAGAATATTTAGCAGCAGGACATGCCCGAGCTTTGGAGAAAGAATATTATATTTACACATTTATTTGCTGTCAGTGATGCACAATGGTAGCTTGTAGCTCTCTAGATAAAGATATATATTTTATATACTTGTTTGCTGGATCAGTTGACAGAAATTGTCAAATTTCTTTCTTTCAGAGTAAATGTAGTGTGCAGCTTTTCTCCTGAGCCTGAATTCCAGTAAATCTTTGCTCTGCTATTTCTGCACTCTGCAATTCCAGTACGCCACCTAGTGTAGTTATACGTGTAATTGTCCTGAGCTGGTATATCATGCCTGCTTTCTTTATTATGGCAGCTTTCCCATCTATTTTAGCAAATATAGATTTATTTATAGAGAAAACATTGGAAGTGATATGTTACCTTGGAAATTACAAAGATCCAGTGAATTCAAAATCATTTTTTGGCATAAAGTAATAGAAAACCGTATAATTCGCAGTGTTATGCTTTATCTTTCAAGGACAGTTCGTTCTTTTTTTGTCATTTGCTTATCACTACATCTTGGAATTTTGTATGTAGACAATTGAAGTAATTATTACATAGTGCAAGTTTAGATTTATTTGTACACTACAGGAAATAAGATGATTTTTTTTAACAATGATACATATTTTTTAAAACGATTTATTAATTTTGAGTTTTAACCCCTTTGGAATCCGGCTCTTTTTTGTTTCTGCGCTACCATTATTTACTCGCTACTTTCCAAAATCCATAACTTTTTTTATCCCCTGTACAGTGTTGTATAAGTGCATAACAAATTGTACTTCTTAGTGATGGTATTTGATATGTCATGCCATGTACTGAGAAAACAAATTCTTAATGTGACGAAATTGAGGAAAAAACACCTTTGTGCCATTTTTATTTGATCCTGTTTATATGGGTGCCCCAAATGACACTTCCTCTTTATTCTCTTTTGGTTGGTACAATCACATAGACACCAGATTTATATAGTTTTTATTATGTTTTAATAGATAATTAAAAAATAAAAATCTTTTGTAAAAAAAAACTATTTTGGGAACTGTACATTCAGTCTTCAATAAAGTCGGATGCTCCTAGCACTCAGTGGCCTGCTCTGCTCAGAAAATTGACCCACATGGTAGATTTGTCAGTTTAGTTTGTTCCCTGAACTATATGATCTATATCATAGTTTCGGTCTATGCGCCAAACTCTCAGCATCCTAAATTCTTCAAGTCATTATTCACTTTAGTAAATTCATGGAAACAAGGTTTAGTGCTCTTAACCGGGGGCTTTAAAATGACCATGACCATGCGGCCATCCGTGGACTCGTCCAGTAAGACTATTTCTGATAAATCTTCTGATCTGTTCTTTCTCATGAGGAGTCAGATCTAGATGTATGGGGGTTGCAACATCTGATGGAAAGAGACTATTCTATTTTCCCATTGCAATAAATCCTGCTCCAGAATAGAATTATTTTTAGCAGACCACTATATATCGTCAGATTTTGTCCTTGAAGATAGGCATCATTAGTTGATTTGGGCATTCCCCAGATGTCACGTTCTTGGCGTTTGCAATACAGATCATGTTCCCAAATATCATCTCAAGACAGTAAAGATGTTGCATGAATTTTTTGTCCCTACTTGCTTGTCAGATATGTCTCATTCTATGATGTGGTGAGCACATAAAATGTACATCAGGGGTCATTGTATAAGTGTAACTGCAGCATATACAAAAGCATGTGATAAGTTAATCCTTCACATGAAAAATCTAGCCCACCTTAATGCACTTAATAAACATTGTTATTGTTAACCAGATAGAAGCAATGATAAGCGACCTTCAACATCAGCTACACTTGCTAGATTGTTAGAAATATGAAAATGCCTTAAGGCTGAAAGCCAGGTGTTATTCATTACGGAATAGCAGCGGAAAAAACACAATCTGTCACAAGTCTATGACCCTCAAAACATCCAGACTAAGATAGCGGACCAGCACTACCCACGATGAAAATATATAGGGGCTCACTGAGGGTCCGCGGGCCACACTTTCGACGGATATTCTGACGTATCCTGCTGTCTTGCCCGGCTAGGACAGATATTTAAAAAAGGGATTGTGTCGCACGCGGTTGGATTTTGGTGCAATCGCGACGGATTTCATGTGGCAGAAATGGAGGGGGGGGCAGGGGGATGCAACAAACGATCTGACGGACTCGGACTGAGCACGGGTTTTTACTTTAAAATTGTGTCACAAGACAATGCACTTACATACACCGGGAAGAAGAAGGTGAACTCCGGCGGACCTGTGCGGGGAAGCGACACATGCAGGAAATCGGGCTCACGATCTAAGTGAATCGCGGTAGAGTTCATTATCATCGGACATTCCGGAACGAGTAAGTAAATGTGCTCAATAGGCCGTGACATGCCAGAAAAATTCATGTTATAATACAAACAAAGCAAAAGCATGCAAAAGGGTCAAAAACAATATAAAATACTTTATTAACGTAATTACACCACAAAACAAAACACAATAAAAGCATTCAAAAATGTGAACCAGCGTCACCGATAAGAATTCCCTAAGACAGAACTCTCCACATTATAATGCAAACTGACCTGGTAATCCAGCTCCCGCTCCAGGCCGCTCTCTGATTTGGCAATATGAATAGTACAATTCTATTCCATGGTATAGACATGGATCATAAAGATAAAAAAGTATCAGAAAACAACATTTTGTTTGTCAGAGAGCAGCCTGGAGGGGGAGCTGGAGTATCAGGTCAGTTAGCATTATCATGACCTGAGTACTGTCCTGGTGATGCTGGTTCACATTTTTTATGCTTTTATTGTGTTTTGTAAAGTAATTATATTAATAAAGTATTTTATATTGTTTTGGACCCTTTGCATGTTTCTGCTTTTTTGATATTATAACATGATCTTCAAAACATTGCGGATACTATGGTCCAGCCAGATCAATCCTACATAGATGACTTCTTCAACTCGGTGAGCCTTCATTGCTTTTCTGAGACCCAAGCTGATTCTCAATCTCTTCCCATCACTGCACAAGAGGTCCAAAATGCTATAAGATCGTTAAAATTAAATAAAGCCCAGAGCAAAAAATGTGAACGTCTATTACCCATGCTCTTATTTTAATTCCACATTAAGTAAAGGTTTTCCAGAATATACTGGTTTTATCGCTAAGGATATTCTTCAAGTGTCAATAATCACCCTCTCTAAGCCAGGGAAAACCAGATAGGCCACAAAATTTCTGCTCAATTTCATTATTAAATTCAGACCTGAATTATACTCCACCAGGATCAGGTGGTCTCCTCTAGTGGTACCAGACGCTGTATTGGTTTGTGGTAAGTGGTAGCTTAGCGCACACATATGCCTTCTCTGCTCCTTTCTTTGGATCCCGGCTTCCTAGAACATGCTAGGATAAGCGGGATAATGTCCCTTCCAGTGGCATAACTAGGAGAAGCAGGGCCCCAGAGCAGGCTTCTGCATGGGGCCCCCCTTCTCACTAAATAAATGTACATATTTGTATACTCACACATGCAAGTTACAATCACACATTTATACACACATATAGAGCATATATACATCACATATATGGTATATACATGTTATGCTGTACAATGTATATAATGGTGCATATCCTCCACTCTTTAGTATGTCAGGTAGGATGACGGGGCCCCCTGACACTGTGGGCCCCATAGCGGCTGCCATGGCTGCTACCGCTGTAGTTACGCCCCTGGTCCCTTCTGCATATGTGTCCATGTCCGATCATTAATCTAATCCATTTTCCATAACAACCTGAACCTGTCAGGGGCGCCGCTTTACCTTTTATTTTCACCCTCGTTATGGATAATACCTTCTTCGCTATTATATTATCTCAGTTACACAACTCTCCCCTCTCAGTAGCGCTGGCAATCCTATGCTAGGCACCATATAGCATGGATTGGCAGAATTGCCACCATAAAAATGATGACGTTTGCTTTCAGTATATGTGATCTAGAGCAGCGGCCCATATCTTATACAGATATCAGTTAAAAGTGGGATTGGGACTCCCCGACTTAACCAGCTATTATGAAGATTATATTTTAGATCACGCCAGGTACCGGCTAGCCTTAGGATCCACTGAACATTGGATACAGATAGAAAATGAATCATAGACTGCCCACTGGCAGTCCAGTTGTGGGTAGAGATGAGCGAGCACTAAAATGCTCGGGTACTCGTTATTCGAGACGAACTTTTCCCGATGCTCGAGTGCTCGTCTCGAATAACGAACCCCATTGAAGTCAATGGGAGACTCGAGCATTTTTCAAGGGGACCAAGGCTCTGCACAGGGAAGCTTGGCCAAACACCTGGGAACCTCAGAAAAGGATGGAAACACCACGGAAATGGACAGGAAACAGCAGGGGCAGCATGCATGGATGCCTCTGAGGCTGCATAATCGCACCATTATGCCAAAATTATGGGCAACAGCATGGCCATGACAGAGTGACAGAATGAAGCTAGATAGCATCTAAAACATCCAATAATTGACCCTGACACTATAGGGGACGGCATGCAGAGGCAGCAGCGGCAGGCTAGAGAGTGTCATGGCGACATACCCTAAATGGACTCAGGCTTCAAACCAATGGGTGGCAGAGAGGAACCAAAGGAGGTGAGCAAGAAGCGCTCAAATAATATCGGTACATGATAAAAGTTTGCCAGTATATTTTGTGGATTACACAGCAGGGTGGCGACAAAGTTAACATGGAAGCCATGAAAACAACCCAAAATTCTGCCTGACACAGCTCGTTTGATAAGGGGACCATGTATGGAGGCAGTGAACTAGTAGTAGATTAAAGGTGCTGCAGTTAAAACTATGTTAGTTGGATCTTGGCATGGAGCTGGCGCTCCGCTGCCAGGCGAGCTTTCGCCAATCCAAGCCCCTGTCTCTAGGCTACTCCCCAAACAGCACTTCTAAGAACCTTTTGTATAAGATCAAGTGTAGTAGCGTTCTTATAAGTTTAGGATATGCCGGGTGAGGGGAATGTAAACAGATGCGCAAGAAGCGCTGAAATAATATTGGTAAATGATAAAAGTTTATTAGTATATTTTGTGGATAACACAGCTGGGTGGCGACAAAGTTAACAACTTTGATGTGGAATCCATGAAAACAACCCAAATTTCTGCCTGACACACCTCGTTTGATAAAGGGACGATGTATGGAGGCAGCTATATGGACGACTTTTGGAGGTAGCAATGGAGACATCGTGTGGAGGCTGCTATGGAGACAATTTAATTTGGATAGTGCCTGTATGTGGCAGTCCCAAAAATTTTTCAAACCAGAGGAGCAGGTAGGTGGCCCTCCAGAAAAATAGAATAGATTGAGTGCCTGTATGTGGCAGTCCCAAAAAGTTTTCAAACCAGAGGAGCAGGTAGGTGGCCCTCCAGAAAAATAGAATAGATTGAGTGCCTGTATGTGGCAGTCCCAAAAAGTTTTCAAACCAGAGGAGCAGGTAGGTGGCCCTCCAGAAAAATGGAATCGATTGAGTGCCTGTATGTGGCAGTCCCAAAAAGTTTTCAAACCAGAGGAGCAGGTAGGTGGCCCTCCAGAAAAATGGAATCGATTGAGTGCCTGTATGTGGCAGTCCCAAAAAGTTTTCAAACCAGAGGAGCAGGTAGGTGGCCCTCCAGAAAAATGGAATCGATTGAGTGCCTGTATGTGGCAGTCCCAAAAAGTTTTCAAACCAGAGGAGCAGGTAGGTGGCCCTCCAGAAAAATAGAATAGATTGAGTGCCTGTATGTGGCAGTCCCAAAAAGTTTTCAAACCAGAGGAGCAGGTAGGTGGCCCTCCAGAAAAATGGAATCGATTGAGTGCCTGTATGTGGCAGTCCCAAAAAGTTTTCAAACCAGAGGAGCAGGTAGGTGGCCCTCCAGAAAAATAGAATAGATTGAGTGCCTGTATGTGGCAGTCCCAAAAAGTTTTCAAACCAGAGGAGCAGGTAGGTGGCCCTCCAGAAAAATTGAATCGATTGAGTGCCTGTATGTGGCAGTCCCAAAAAGTTTTCAAACCAGAGGAGCAGGTAGGTGGCCCTCCAGAAAAATTGAATAGATTGAGTGCCTGTATGTGGAACTCCCAAAAATTGTTTAAAACAGAGGACCGGGTCGGTGGCCCTCCAGAAAAATTAAATGCATAAAGTACTATAGCTAGAGCCAGTGGGCCCTGTCAAAAAATAGCCAGTTTCCTCTGCTTTACTGTACAAAGAGGAGGAGAAGGAGGAAAATGAGGAGGAGGAGGAGTGGATCAATTATTCAGGTTGAGCTTCCTTCACCTGGTGGAGATTGGAAATTATGAGAAATCCAGGCTTTATTCATCTTAATAAGCGTCAGCCTGTCAGCGCTGTCAGTCGACAGGCGTGTACGCTTATCGGTGATGATGCCACCAGCTGCACTGAAAACCCGCTCGGACAAGACGCTAGCGGCAGGGCAGGCAAGAACCTCCAAGGCGTACAGCGCCAGTTCGTGCCACATGTCCAGCTTTGAAACCCAGTAGTTGTAGGGAGCTGTGTGATCATTTAGGACGATGGTATGGTCAGCTACGTACTCCCTCACCATCTTTCTGTAAAGATCAGCCCTACTCTGCCGAGACTGGGGACAGGTGACAGTGTCTTGCTGGGGTGACATAAAGCTGGCAAAAGCCTTGTAAAGCGTACCCTTGCCAGTGCTGGACAAGCTGCCTGCTCGCCTACTCTCCCTCGCTACTTGTCCCGCAGAACTACGCACTCTGCCGCTAGCGCTGTCAGAAGGGAAATACTGTTTCAGCTTGTGAACCAGGGCCTGCTGGTATTCATGCATTCTCACACTCCTTTCCTCTGCAGGGATGAGAGTGGAAAGATTTTGCTTGTACCGTGGGTCCAGGAGAGTGAACACCCAGTAATCGGTGCTGGAATAAATTCTTTGAACGCGAGGGTCACGGGATAGGCAGCCTAGCATGAAATCTGCCATATGCGCCAGAGTACCAACGCGTAAGAATTCACTCCCCTCACTGGCCTGACTGTCCATTTCCTCCTCCTCCAACTCCTCCAACTCCTCTTCTTCTGCCCATACACGCTGAACAGTGAAGGACTCAACAATGGTCCCCTCTTGTGTCTCGCCAACATTCTCCTCCTCTTCCTCCTCATCCTCCTCCACCTCCACCTCCTCCGATATGCGCTGAGAAACAGACCTAAGGGTGCTTTGGCTATCAACAAGGGAATCTTCTTCCCCCGTCTCTTGTGACGAGCGCAAAGCTTCCGACTTCATGCTGATCAGAGAGTTTTTCAACAGGCCAAGCAGCGGGATGGTGAGGCTGATGATGGCGGCATCGCCACTGACCATCTGTGTTGACTCCTCAAAGTTACTCAGCACCTAACAGATATCAGACATCCACGTCCACTCCTCATTGTAGACTTGAGGAAGCTGACTGACCTGACTACCAGTTCTGGTGGAAGTTGACATCTGGCAGTCTACAATGGCTCGGCGCTGCTGGTAAACTCTGGATAACATGGTCAGTGTTGAATTCCACCTCGTGGGCACGTCGCACAACAGTCGGTGAGCGGGCAGTTGGAGGCGGCGCTGCGCTGCCCTGAGAGTGGCAGCATCTGTGCTTGACTTCCTGAAATGCGCACAGATGCGGCGCACCTTCGTGAGCAAATCTGACAGATTGGGGTATGTCTTGAGGAAACGCTGAACTATCAGATTTAACACATGGGCCAGGCATGGCACATGTGTCAGTCTGCCGAGTTGCAGAGCCGCCACCAGGTTACGGCCGTTGTCACACACAACCATGCCTGGCTACAGGTTCAGCGGTGCCAGCCACAGATCAGTCTGCGCCGTGATGCCCTGTAATAGCTCTTGGGCGGTGTGCCTTTTATCGCCTAGGCTCAGCAGTTTGAGCACCGCCTGCTGTCGCTTAGCAACGGCACTGCTGCTGTGCCTAGAGCTACCGACTGATGGCGCCGTGCCCACGGATGGTAGTTCGGAGGAGGAGGTGGAGGAGGGGTGGGAGGAGGAGGAGGCATAGTAGGCCTGAAACACCTGGACCGAGGTAGGCCCCGCAATCCTCGGCGTCGGCAGTATATGACCAGCCCCAGGGTCAGACTCGGTCCCAGCCTCCACCAAGTTAACCCAATGTGCCGTCAGCGATATATAGTGGCCCTGCCCGGCAGCACTCGTCCACGTGTCCGTGGTCAGGTGGGCCTTGTCAGAAACGGCGTTGGTCAGGGCACGGGTGATGTTGTCTGACACGTGCTGGTGCAGGGCTGGGACAGCACATCGGGAAAAGTAGTGGCGGCTGGGGACCGAATACCGAGGGGCGGCCGCCGCCATGAGGTTGCGAAAGGCCTCGGTCTCTACTAGCCTATAGGGCAGCATCTCCAGGCTAAGCAATCTGGAGATGTGCACATTAAGGGCTTGGGCGTGTGGGTGGGTTGCACTATATTTGCGTTTCCGCTCCAGCGTCTGGGGTATGGAGAGCTGAACGCTGGTGGATGCTGTGGAGGATCGTGGAGGCGACGATGGGGTTTTTGTGGCAGGGTCCTGGGCAGGGGGCTGACTATCAGCTGACACAGGGGAAGGAGCAGTGGTGTGCACGGCCGGAGGTGAACGGGCTTGTTGCCACTGAGTGGGGTGTTTAGCATTCATATGCCTGCGCATACTGGTGGTAGTTAAGCTAGTAGTGGTGGAACCCCTGCTGAGCCTGGTTTGGCAAATGTTGCACACCACAGTCCGTCGGTCATCCGGTGTTTCCTTAAAGAACCTCCAGACTTCTGAAGATCTAGCCCTCGCCGCAAGAGCCCTCGCCACGGGAGCTTCACTAGTTGACACATTTGGCGCTGATGCACCAGCTCTGGCCCTGCCTCTCCGTCTGGCCCCACCACTGCCTCTTCCAACCTGTTCTGGTCGAGGACTCTCCTCCGTCTCAGAAGCACTGTGTTCACCCGGCCTCTCAACCCAGCTTGGGTCTGTCACCTCATCATCCTCCGATCCCTCAGTCTGCTCCCCCCTCGGACTTCCTGCCCTGACAACAACTTCCCCACTGTCTGACAACTGTGTCTCCTCATCGTCGGACACCTCTTTACACACTTCCACTACGTCAAGAAGGTCATCATCACCCACAGACTGTGACTGGTGGAAAACCTGGGCATCGGAAAATTGCTCAGCAGCAACCGGACAAGTGGTTTGTGACTGTGGGAAGGGTCCAGAAAACAGTTCCTCAGAGTATGCCGGTTCAAATGCCAAATTTTCCTGGGAGGGGGCAGACTGGGGGGGAGGAGGCTGAGGTGCAGGAGCTGGAGGAGTGGCGATTTCGGTGACATGGGTGGACTGCGTGGAAGACTGACTGGTGGACAAATTGCTCGAAGCATTGTCAGCAATCCACGACATCACCTGTTCGCACTGTTCTGGCCTCAACAGTGCTCTACCACGAGTCCCAGTAACTTCAGACATGAACCTAGGGAGTGTAGCTCTGCGGCGTTCCCCTGCTCCCTCATAAGCAGGTGGTGTCTCACCCCGGCCAGGACCACGGCCTCTGACCCCTGCAGTAGTTGGACGCCCACGTCCCCGCCCTCGTCCTCTACCCCTAGCCCTCGGGTTAAACATTTTTAAAATAAGAGTTATAGCTTTAATTTTTTTTTAACTTTTTTTTGTGTTTTTTTTTTTTTTTTGTGTTTTTGAGTTTTTAAAACCAAACAATGCTATCCTATTGCTATGGCTATTTTCTAGCCAAGTATGAAAGCACACTACTATGCCAGATGAGATGACACTGAGTTATTAAACAAAATAAACGTAAAATAAAAAAGGACAAATGGCAGACTGTGCCTAATTGAAATCCAACCCCTACTAAATTTTCCCACTTCGGTCTTTGCAATGGATATGTGCGTCACTAAGCGCAAAACACAGCGGTCGCAAGTCTCACTACAAATTGCTCACAATTGGCTAGTAGATGCACTGCAGCAAGTACAGCCACCAGCAGATCAACCAGAAATCAAATATATAACGCTACTGTAGGCGTAAGCCGTTTGGATTCTCCTATGGCTATTTTCTAGCCAAGTATGAAAGCACACTACTATGCCAGATGAGATGACGCTGAGTTATTAAACAAAATAAACGTAAAATAAAAAAGGACAAATGGCAGACTGTGCCTAATTGAAATCCAACCCCTACTAAATTTTCCCACTTCGGTCTTTGCAATGGATATGTGCGTCACTAAGCGCAAAACACAGCGGTCGCAAGTCTCACTACAAATTGCTCACAATTGGCTAGTAGATGCACTGCAGCAAGTACAGCCACCAGCAGATCAACCAGAAATCAAATATATAACGCTACTGTAGGCGTAAGCCGTTTGGATTCTCCTATGGCTATTTTCTAGCCAAGTATGAAAGCACACTACTATGCCAGATGAGATGACGCTGAGTTATTAAACAAAATAAACGTAAAATAAAAAAGGACAAATGGCAGACTGTGCCTAATTGAAATCCAACCCCTACTAAATTTTCCCACTTCGGTCTTTGCAATGGATATGTGCGTCACTAAGCGCAAAACACAGCGGTCGCAAGTCTCACTACAAATTGCTCACAATTGGCTAGTAGATGCACTGCAGCAAGTACAGCCACCAGCAGATCAACCAGAAATCAAATATATAACGCTACTGTAGGCGTAAGCCGTTTGGATTCTCCTATGGCTATTTTCTAGCCAAGTATGAAAGCACACTACTATGCCAGATGAGATGACGCTGAGTTATTAAACAAAATAAACGTAAAATAAAAAAGGACAAATGGCAGACTGTGCCTAATTGAAATCCAACCCCTACTAAATTTTCCCACTTCGGTCTTTGCAATGGATATGTGCGTCACTAAGCACAAAACACAGCGGTCGCAAGTCTCACTACAAATTGCTCACAATTGGCTAGTAGATGCACTGCAGCAAGTACAGCCACCAGCAGATCAACCAGAAATCAAATATATAACGCTACTGTAGGCGTAAGCCGTTTGGATTCTCCTATGGCTATTTTCTAGCCAAGTATGAAAGCACACTACTATGCCAGATGAGATGACGCTGAGTTATTAAACAAAATAAACGTAAAATAAAAAAGGACAAATGGCAGACTGTGCCTAATTGAAATCCAACCCCTACTAAATTTTCCCACTTCGGTCTTTGCAATGGATATGTGCGTCACTAAGCGCAAAACACAGCGGTCGCAAGTCTCACTACAAATTGCTCACAATTGGCTAGTAGATGCACTGCAGCAAGTACAGCCACCAGCAGATCAACCAGAAATCAAATATATAACGCTACTGTAGGCGTAAGCCGTTTGGATTCTCCTATGGCTATTTTCTAGCCAAGTATGAAAGCACACTACTATGCCAGATGAGATGACGCTGAGTTATTAAACAAAATAAACGTAAAATAAAAAAGGACAAATGGCAGACTGTGCCTAATTGAAATCCAACCCCTTCTAAATTTTCCCACTTCGGTCTTTGCAATGGATATGTGCGTCACTAAGCGCAAAACACAGCGGTCGCAAGTCTCACTACAAATTGCTCACAATTGGCTAATAGATGCACTGCAGCAAGTACAGCCACCAGCAGATCAACCAGAAATCAAATATATAACGCTACTGTAGGCGTAAGCCGTTTGGATTCTCCTATGGCTATTTTCTAGCCAAGTATGAAAGCACACTACTATGCCAGATGAGATGACGATGAGTTATTAAACAAAATAAACGTAAAATAAAAAAGGACAAATGGCAGACTGTGCCTAATTGAAATCCAACCCCTACTAAATTTTCCCACTTCGGTCTTTGCAATGGATATGTGCGTCACTAAGCGCAAAACACAGCGGTCGCAAGTCTCACTACAAATTGCTCACAATTGGCTAGTAGATGCACTGCAGCAAGTACAGCCACCTGCAGATCAACCAGAAATCAAATATATAACGCTACTGTAGGCGTAAGCCGTTTGGATTCTCCTATGGCTATTTTCTAGCCAAGTATGAAAGCACACTACTATGCCAGATGAGATGACGCTGAGTTATTAAACAAAATAAACGTAAAATAAAAAAGGACAAATGGCAGACTGTGCCTAATTGAAATCCAACCCCTACTAAATTTTCCCACTTCGGTCTTTGCAATGGATATGTGCGTCACTAAGCGCAAAACACAGCGGTCGCAAGTCTCACTACAAATTGCTCACAATTGGCTAGTAGATGCACTGCAGCAAGTACAGCCACCAGCAGATCAACCAGAAATCAAATATATAACGCTACTGTAGGCGTAAGCCGTTTGGATTCTCCTATGGCTATTTTCTAGCCAAGTATGAAAGCACACTACTATGCCAGATGAGATGACACTGAGTTATTAAACAAAATAAAAAAGGAAAATAAAAAAGGAAAAATGGCAGACTGTGCCTAATTGAAATCCAACCCCTACTAAATTTTCCCACTTTGGTGTTTGAGGTGGATATGTGTGCCACTAAGAGCTAAACACAACGGTAGCAAGTCCCCCTGCTAATTCCTCACAAAATGGTACTAGATGCAAATAAAAAAAAAAAAAGTAGAACGTTATTGTAGCCCTAAGAAGGGCTGTTGGGTTCTTGGAGAATCACTCCTGCCTAACAGTAAGCTAATAGAACACCCTAACGCTTTCCCTGACCAGCAGCAGCTCTCTCCCTAGCGGCATCCAGACACAGAATGATCCGAGCAGCGCGGGCAGCGGCTAGTCTATCCCAGGGTCACCTGATCTGGCCAGCCAACCACTGCTATCGACGTGTAAGGGTACCACGTCATGCTGGGTGGAGTGCAGAGTCTCCTGGCTTGTGATTGGCTCTGTTTCTGGCCGCCAAAAAGCAAAACGGCGGGAGCTGCCATTTTCTCGAGCGGGCGAAGTATTCGTCCGAGCAACGAGCAGTTTCGAGTACGCTAATGCTCGAACGAGCATCAAGCTCGGACGAGCATGTTCGCTCATCTCTAGTTGTGGGCAATGGCACCGGGTCATCCGTTAAATACTTTTTCTTTAAATACTGTTTCTTCTGGCATTTGTATGTGGGAAAGTTACCGTAGTCAGTTTACAGCTCCCTGTTCACATTGAATTTGTGGGATTTGCCGTTTGAATGGTTGAAATTCATTGACTTAATACATAATGCTCCCTAAATATACACATCCCGGTAAATTTGGGCAACAAGGGACACCTCAAAGCATTCCTGGAATTTGGGATACCTAAACAGAATTAGACTCAATGGCCCACATTTATTAAAGTGCCTGCGCCAGTTCTTTACCCAACTATACCCAACGCGACACAAAATTCTGCACTGAGAGGGGCGTTCCTCTGTACAGTCAGATCCTGCAGTGTCCAACTGAATTATGTCACACGTCCAATGTAAATGGTAAATTAGAAACCGATCTTTGCATAGATGCATCCAATGTATATATACAGTCCACATGGCAATATGCATTTTTATTGAATATGAGGATGAATCCACTCTTATCTCACTTCGAATTTCATGGTATGTAGTCTAACAGCAGTTTTGACCATACAAAAGTCATGGAGTTCTGTGTAACCATATCTTTGTGTGTTACTTACAGCAGAACTGTAGCTGGACTTGGTTCCCTCCTGTGTGACATCTCTTCAATGGGAACATTCCCTCTTACTCTATGTTAGAGTATTATCAGTCTTTTGGTTAGAAAGACAGGTACAGAAACTGGAGTCCTTAACCAAATTATCATCATTGACCATGTTTTTGTCGACACATCTGTAGAGCAGAGTAATATGATATCACTCAACAGGTGTTATTGAAAAAGTTGACTGAAATGATTGTTTCAACTAGTAAACTGTCAAGTTTAACTTGGCTTCACATAAGGGGATCTGAGAGGTTCTCTTTTATGTATATTCATGAACATTTGAGATGTCCTAAAGTTTGAGGAGGACGTTTCATCACCGATTCCAACTCTTGTTATACTCTAATAGTTGTTTTTCCACTGATGTCAACAAAATTGGATTTACCTATTTGAAGCCCTTGCCATTTTACTGACAGTATTTTTTCAGCACCCAAAATGTTATTTAGGCTATTGACTGCCACGTGGGTGACCCTTGGCCATAGGAGACAGACTGGAACCTTCCCCTTGCCTGGCAAAAGAGAACTTAATTAGTATATTGGGTGCTGAAACAAATGCAATGGTTACTTAGAAACAATGATGGTAAAGGTAAAATTCCAACTGTGTTAGACTGTGTGGCACAACAGTCGCACAAAGGATACAAAGACTTGGAGTTGGTTGGTGAAAATTCCTCTTCATGAGATAAAGAAATGTCCTTGCGGCCCCTCTCTTAGCAAGCTGCTTGTTCCTTTCATTCATTCTGCAACATCTTTAATAGTAGAATTATAAATGTATATACAGGACAAAGTGGAAGCACATACTGTAATATATACAGTATGAAAGGAATGAGAAAAGTAAATCTTTTCCAGGGGCGTAACTACAGGAGTAGCAGCAGCTATGGAGCCCACAGTGTCAGGGGACCCCGGCATCTGGGGTATTGAGTGTGTATTGGGAGCGTTTATGTCTGTATATGTATTTGTATGTATGTGTGCATATGTGATGTGTGTATATGCTGCATAGGTGTGTATGGTGTTTGTATAAGTGGTGTTTATAAACTATATGTATGTTTATGCTGTATGAGTTATATGCTGTATGTGTATGTATACAAGCATATAAATGTGTGATAATATGTGTGAAAATGAGTGTATAAATGTGTGTGATTGCAACTCACATGTATTAGTATACAAATATGTATATTTCTAAGGGGGAAGGTGGGCCTAATTCAGAAGTCTCAAATGGGGCCCTGCCTCTCCCAGTTAGGCCCTGATTGCCACCTTTCAGAATGCATCTGCATACAAGCCAATGGCCGACTTTCAAAGCCTATGAGCCAAACCAGTAAATCTCATCCATACGGACCATCTTTACATAATCTAGTGCAAAAAGACGCAAACCCCAATGCGGAGACTTACTATGGTTTCTCCTCCAGTTTTATCACAGAGAGGGCATATAAAACTCCCCATCCCCGTCAGGTCTGGGGCATTTCCACCCCAGGTGTTCGGGGGTGTGAATGCTCCGTCTGCAACATTTGCTATAGTCTCCGTTGGAAAACCGAGGAGACTACAGCATTAGAATCTGCCAGGTCAGAGCAGGTCTAAACAGACAGGACCTGGTAGAGATTGCACCAGGATGTACTAACATGTTGTAGATCCAAGCACTGCAGAGCCGTCAGGGGCAATTTTAACACTAGTGCTTAATATGAGAATTGGTTGTGATTTTTTTAAGTTGGTTACTACCCAATGGTATTACCATAATATTTTTCTTTTAGTGTTTTATCTGTATTGATGTATTTATACAAAGCGAGCATAGAAAAGCAATTCCTCCAGCGTAAAGCATAAAGCACCGGTTAAAGGATACATAAACACAGGGAACAATGGTAAGGATGTGTTTAGTGATTAACTCTTTGTGGAATATAGCGATTTGACAGAAATGTTACTATAAAAATAGTCTAGAAATAGAAAAAGGGAGAGCTGCAGCATAGAGCAAGAAGCAAGTAACTGGGTATAACAGTATAAAAGGTGATGTACACGGTGTAATAAGTAGGTACTGAATGTACAGATTATAAAGAAAGAGGGGATGGGAAGGTCCGCAGGCAATACCGACATGACATGCACTGCCTCATGCAAGACCGAAGGGGGCGCGTTATGGCACATGGTTTGAAAATAAAATCAAAAACAACATTTAGGTCCAATAATTCTCTAAGTATAAGTAGCTGTGCACTTTTAGAAACCAATTTCATGGTAGCTGAGCACACAATTTGTGTTTCCATATACAGATCCATACAGTGTGTTCTGTCTCAAACGACACTGGCTATAAGAACACGTGTGACCATTTGTGTTAACCCTTCGCTTAAGTTTTATAACTTTTACATTTTCTTCTCTATTATTGACAGCAAATATTGTATGACCTGGACATAGGTAATGAGGATACGATAGAGTTTTAAATCATTAGATTAGATCATTAAAGGGGTTATCCGGGTTTAAAAAAATTTTTATGGCCGGGCTGGGTAGGGCTATTTAAACATAATAAACATGTACTTACCTCCTCCAGTGCTGCCGATGTCCCGCGCCGTGGCCCGTCTTCTCTGTGCGCTGGTTTCAGTACAAGGGTGCACAGCACAGTTTACAACGCTGAGAGATAGGGACGGATGGGAGGAGCCGTCCACATCGCGGACCGGAAGCTCCCTGTGCGCGGCTTCCGTGCCCCTGTTTGTTTACAGGGGCACGGATCGAAGTGACCGTGGCGCGGGACATCAGCGGCGCCGGAGGAGGTGAGTCCATGTTTATTATGTTTAACTAGCCATAAAAAAAATTTTAAACCCGGATAACCCCTTTAAAAAGGGTTTCCGGACTGGATGTGATTTTTGATACTGATGATACTTCCTATTTGCAGGTTATCAATATCAGATAAGTGAAGCCAGAACATAAGATAAGCAGGTGTGAAGGAAAAATATAGGACAAAAATCAAGGGCAGAACTGTCTCTCAGCAGATTATACAAAATGATGTTTGAATCATGAAATGAATAGACATTTATTACAATATGGCTGACGATGGTCAGCATGACCTCTAGGCTAAGACAAAAATGGTGCCCAGTTAGTCCAAAATGGCTTTTGTAGAGAAATATATCTCCCATATTGGCCTTCTTCCTCCTAATATCAACTCATTTATGCTAATGAGCCTGCAGGGCTCTGGGGTGCTACCAGAGTTACCCCTCATTGCTGTAGATTCACAGGCTGTTGCAATGAGCAGAACATGTCTCACCCAACCCCTGCACTCTCTTTTCTCCCACTCCCTGTGTAATCTAGAAGCAACAGTAAGTGCAAAGGAGGAACTGCTCTGCTTACTGTAACAGCTTATGCATCTACAGCACTGAGAGGCTCTGGAAAAACCCACCAGAGCCTTTCTGGCTCATAAGAATAATTGTAAGAGAAGACTGTAAGAAGATTACCACAGTCACGGTGCCTCGAGCTACGAGTAAGTGTCCCTGGTTTGTCATGATGGATTTTGATGGTAGATTTCCTTGAGTCTATTGAGTACCTTTAATGTTTGAGTTTTGCTTACCAGCCATTTGTTATATTTGGACAATAGCACATAACTCTTATTATGCTGTAGAATGTCATTGGAGTCTATCATAGACTCATCTTATCTTACAACTGTTTTGTCACCAAATCAAGGTCATTTTAAGCATAGACAATGTTCAGGAACCAAGAGGCTGGAGAACGAGCTCTCTGCTGGACTACATTGTGAATATCAGAATGCAGCAAATGTGTGGGGTGCAACACATTTGTGTCTCAGACAGTTCTTAAATAGATGTGCAAGCATTGACAACTGTAAAAATGTATTGAGATTTTTGTAAATGTGAAAACATAGATGATCCTCCTCAAAAGCAAACACACTCCATGAAGATTAACTCCACAGGAAGAGCTCTGCAGCAAAAAGAGGATTCCCATTACTTCTATGTCCATTATATACATCCTTATAAAGCTTCATAGGAGTAGTCCCCCGACCATATATATATACATATATACAATTTTATAATTTCTGCATTGCACTTTTTATTACCATTAGTGACAATAGACTTATTCCAATACTTCCCAACATCTTGTGTCCATCATACAAAGTCATATAGAGACACCTATTGGAAGAAAGATGTATTACACATAGAAAATAATTGGACAAAGAGTAAAAATTTTTATATATGTTTGAAATATTTTAAGTGTGAGAGAAAACGCACTGTAACTCCATGCAGATGTGGGGCTGAGTTGGATTTTTATGGTGGTTTTTTGGAAATAAATCCTGATAGTAATTTGTTGTCTATTTACTTATACAGTCTCGCCCATCAGGAGTAATACTAATAATTTTGAGAAAATATAATAAGTAAGGACAGCCCATGAAAATAGTTCTTTAATGATTGCACACATATTTCATTAGGTACATAAAATCCCTGCGCTTTTTCCCACTTCTGAACTCTGTAGTAAATCAAGGAGCTAAAGGAAACAAATGTCATATTCTGCTACTGCATATTACAGAATGCTCTAAGATGACTACTAGATCTATGCCAGAAGTATTTCATTGTCTGTTGTATGAACAGGCTATGGCCCTTGGAGTTATGTCACGTAAAATTTCAATTCATGCTAATTAGCAAAGTGTTCATTTCTGCCTCCCATTGTATCCAGGGGAAACTACAACATCATTCTATTATTAATAGTCAAATCACTAATTATAAAAATCTCATCACATTGTTACGATAGCTCAATTCTAGGCAATGATTGTTACAGTATGTTAACGGTATGTGAACATACTGTAAACCCCCAAGCATTTAACTGTTTCAGGCTTTCCCCAAAACAAGAGCTGATTAATAGATAGAATATAACTGATTAATAGATAGATAGACCAGCTAATTATAGATGATAGATGAGACTAGTAGATAGATAGATAGATGAGAAAGACAATAGGGCAGATTTATCTTAGGCTACATTCACATGATGTATGCCTGCCGTACAGTAGTATGGCCATTTTGCTGTATGGGGCAGGGCCGGATTAAGGTTGGTGGGGGCCCCTGGGCGCAAAATCTGGTGGAGGCCCCCACTGTGTGCAGCGTGCATACACGTCTTCCTGCACACTATCCACGCAGTAACACCGCTACATACAGCCGCCTGATCCCCAGTAATACATCTATATACAGCCGCCTCACCCCCAGTCACTCAGCTACATACAGCCGCCTCATCCCCAGTCACTCAGCTACATACAGCCGCCTCACCCCCAGTCACTCAGCTACATACAGCCGTCTCACCCCCAGTCACTCAGCTACATACAGCCGCCTTGCCAGTAACACAGCTACATACAGCCACCTCGCCCCCAGTAACACAGCTACATACAGCCGCCTCACCCCCAGTCACTCAGCTACATACAGCCGCCTCACCCCCAGTAACACAGCTACATACAGCCGCCTTGCCAGTAACACAGCTACATACAGCCGTCTCATCCATATTAACACAGTTACATACAGCCGCCTCATCCGTAGTAACACAGCTACATACAGCCGCACATCATCCCCAGTAACACAGCTACATACAGCCGCGCATCATCCCCAGTAACACAGATACATACAGCCGCCTCGCCCCCAATAATACATCTACATACAGCCGCCTCACTCCCACTAACACAGCTACATACAGCCACCTCATCCGTAGTAACACAGCTGCATACAGCCGCCTCATCCGTAGTAACACAGCTACATACAGCCGCCTCATCCTCAGTAACACAGCTGCATACAGCCGCCTCATCCCAAGTAACACAGCTACATACAGCCGGCTCATCCCAAGTAACACAGCTACATACAGCCGCCTCATCCGTAGTAACACAGCTACATACAGCCGCTTCATCCGTAGTAACACATCTACATACAGCCGCCTCACCCCCAGTAACACATCTACATACAGCCGCCTCACCCCCAGTAACACAGCTACATACAGCCGCCTCACCCCCAGTAACACAGCTAAATACAGACGCAACGCCCCCAGTAACACAGCTACATACAGCCGCCTCACCCCGAGTAACACAGCTACATACAGCTGCCTCATCCGTAGTAACACAGCTACATACAGCCGCCTCATCCGTAGTAACACAGCTACATACAGCCGCCTCATCCTCAGTAACACAGCTGCATACAGCCGCCTCATCCCAAGTAACACAGCTACATACAGCCGCCTCATCCCAAGTAACACAGCTACATACAGCCGCCTCATCCGTAGTAACACAGCTACATACAGCCGCTTCATCCGTAGTAACACATTTACATACAGCCGCCTCACCCCCAGTAACACATCTACATACAGCCGCCTCACCCCCAGTAACACAGCTACATACAGCCGCCTCACTCCCAGTAACACAGCTAAATACAGACGCAACGCCCCCAGTAACACAGCTACATACAGCCGCCTCACCCCGAGTAACACAGCTACATACAGCCGCCTCACCCCGAGTAACACAGCTACATACAGCCGCATCACCCCCAGTAACACAGCTACATACAGCCGACTCCCCCCCAGTAACACAGCTACATACAGCCGCCTCACCCCCCAGTAACACGGCTACATACAGCCGCCTCACCCCTCAGTAATACAGCCACATACAGCCCCCTCACCCCCAAGTAACACAACTACATACAGCCACCTCATCCCCAGTAACACAGCTACATACAGCCGCCTCTCCCCCAGTAACACAGCCACATACAGCCCCCTCACCCCCAAGTAACACAGCTCCAAACAGCCGCATCACCCCCAGTAACACAGCTACATACACATGCCTCTCCAGTAACACAGCTACATACAGCCGCCTCATCCCCAGTAACACATCTACATACAGCCGCCTCATCCCCAGTAACACAGCTACATACAGCCGCCTCATCCCCAGTAACACAGCTACATAGAGCCGCCTCATCCCAATGTCACACAGCTACATACAGCCGCCTCATCCCCAGTAACACAGCTACATTCAGCCGCCTCGCACCCAGTAACACAACTACATACAGCCGCCTCACCCCAGTAACACAGCTACATATAGCCACCTCGCCCACAGTAACACAGCTACATACAGCCGCCTCATCCCCAGTAACACCGCTACATACAGCCGCCTCATCCCCAGTAACACAGCTACATACAGCCGCCTCGCCCCCAGTAACACAGCTACATACACATGCCTCTCCAGTAACACACCTACATACAGCCGTCTCGCCCCCAATATACTCACATACAGCAAATAGACACACATTCAGTATATACAGCATTTTCACAGAGTATACGGAGCATATACATACATACCATATACACAGCATATAAACATAAACATACATCATATATATATTTTAATGTGCACATATGTATGCTTATACAAATATATGCGTGTATAAAAACAGTAAATGCATATATATACAGTATATACATATATAGACAGTAGATGCATATATACACATATACACAGTATATACAAATATAGACAGTAGATGCATATACACATATACACAGTATATACATATATACACATATACACAGTATATACACAGTAGATGCATATATACACATACACAGTATACACAGTATATACACAGTAGATGCATATATACACATACACAGTATATACATATATAGACAGTAGATGCATATATACACATATACACAGTATATACATATATACACAGTATATAAATATATAGACAGTAGATGCATATATACACACAGTAGATGCATATATACACATATACACAGTATATACATCATATATAAACACAGATAAATACATATGTAGTGTATACTTACCCTTTTAGGATGACTGGCTGTCGGGTCAGGCGGGTCTTCGGCGTGGGGGGGTCGGTCGGTTGCTGGTTTTGACGGGAGAGGGGGGGGGGGGTCGCATGTTCGGCCGGGTAGTAGGAGTGGAGGGCAGCCGCTTGTTCCGTGCGGGTGGGGGACGGGGGACGGCAGCTGCTTGTTCTGCCGGGGGGAGGATGGACGGCAGCTGCTTGTTCTGCCGGCGGAGGGGGGGTTAAGGAGCGGAGGGCAGCCGCTCGTTCCGCCGGGGGGGGGTTAGGGAGAGCGGAGGGCGACCGCTGCTTCTTGTTCCGCCGGGGGGGGGAGGAGGAGCGGAGGATGAACGCTTCTTACAGCGGGGGGGGGGGGTGGATGCGAGCGGAGGAAGGCCGCTTGATCCGCCGCTGGAGGGGGGGGGGTGCGAGGAGCGGAGGACGCCCACTTGTTCCGCCGGTGGGGCGGAGGAGAGCGGAGGATGCCCGCTTTTCGGGCGTTGTTGGGGAGCGGAGGAAGGCCGATTGTTCGGGGGGGTGATGGTTTTGGAGCGGAGGACGGGCGCTTGTTCGGGCGCGGGTGGGGGGTTTGGAGCGGAGGAAGGGCGCTTGTTCCGCTGGTGGGGGGGGGGGGAAGGGCGGCCACATTTCTGGGGGGGTTGGGGAGCGGAGGGCGACCGCTTGTTCAGGCGGGGGAGGGGGGGTTGCGGAGGGCGGCTGCTTGTTCGGGCTGGGGAGGACGAGCGCGAGCGGGGTTACGAGCGGGCGGGGAGGCCTAACCATGCAGCGAGTTGGGCGGGCAGGGAGGTGGGAACCTGTGCGGGGGGCGGACGCCTCGGCCATGCGGGGAGGCGGTCAACTGTGCCGTGGTCGGGCGGACAGCTCTGGGAGGTGGCGGCAGAGGAGCCATGGCCCAGGGGGGGTGATCTGGTGGGGGCCCCCTGGGGGGGCAAGATGGTGGGGGCCCCGGGGCTCGAGCCCCGGGAGCCCCGCCTATAATCCGGCCCTGGTATGGGGGGTGTTTATACGCCATATATAAGTCGGTCGTATATATGTCGTCCATATATATGTCCCCCATATGTTCGTGTGAATGTAGCCTAAGTCTGATGCATCTTTTTTGGTTGTATTTTAGTGACTTTTTGGGGTATTTGGGCAATTTTTTGCACTTTTTTCCAGCAGTTCACTCGAGTTCACCGTGTAGCAGTGATCCGAATTTGCGCTTAATTTCTCTTTGTATTTTTCCTGCTTCCAGATGTTTGTGCCTTATTTAACATTGATTTGCATTTAATATTGGTGGGGAAAGTACTTTTGCACAGTGTAACAGCCTCTGTATCTGCAGCACAGAGGGGCTCTGGTAACACCTACCAGAGCCCTTCTGGCTCATTTGCATAATTTTAAAAGTTGATATAAGAAGGAAGGAGGCAATGGATCACAACTATAAGAAGATTACCATAGTTACAGTGCCTGAATCTATAAGTGCCCCTGGTTTATCATGCTGGATTTTAGTAGTAGTTTTTTATTCAAGACTAGATTCAAGGTATCCCTAAAACCTTCCATGTAACAAAATATTATGATAATTATGTCACAGATTGTTTTCTATGTTTAATAATAATATATTTATTAAGTATTTCTTTAAGTATTTGTAAGTCACTGCGACCTACCATAAATGACTCTGATAATACAGTTCTGAGCGCATTGTTATTACAATAGAGAGTATGAGAACAGAGAGTCTAGACGTGACAAATATCTGCACCTGCGATTCATTTACACTATATATCTCCCAAGGCAGACTTTATTCTTAGTGAAAGGCACATCAGGTTACAGATTTTCTTGAAAATGTTTTCAAACATTTCTAAGAGGAAGCTGTCCTCTGCTCAAAATGTCAATGTATACAGAATGAAATATGTTTTGCTGTTGAAAAGAAAAGCAGATCTATTCCATAGGCAGCTGTAGATGTGTATCACTAGCAGCATAGCTAGAGGTTATATGTCTAAGCCCTCATGCACACACATATATATCACTTGTGTGCTAGCTGTTATCTTAGGTCATGTCCCCATGTATTGCCATTGGCTTACAGCTGTGTACGAGCCTAGTGCCACTGAGGAAAAAGTCAGAGCACGTCTTATTCTTGGCCGTGTTTGCAGCTCTTCCCTACCATAGAAGTCTATGAGAATTAGAAAAATACAGGTGGTGTTCCCATAGCTTTTCCCATCACTGTTAATGAGGCCAGAGCGGCCAATAGGAATGGGCCCTGGATGGCTGCTCATAAAGCACATATTATAATATATTACTCTTTAACTGGTTCGCGACCACCCGCCGTGTATTCACGGCGGCGGTCGGGTTCCAATGCATGGAGAGGGCTCACGGGCTGAACCCTCTCCATAGCCGGTAAGTCTCTGCTGCATATTGCAGCAAAGGCTTACCAGTAACACCCGCGATCGGTGCTAGTGTTTTCTTGCTGATCGACGCCGGCGGCTTCAAACAGATGGCGGCGAATGGGCGCCACCATCGTTCTGAGGAACATCGCTCCCCGCGACGTCATCGGGGAGCGGCGATCCGTTGCCTTGGGTCTTTAACCCTTTCATTACAGCACATTGTAATGAATGAGGAGTAATATCCCCATATACTGCCATACTAAAGTATGGCAGTATATGGTAGGATCGATCAGACAACCTAGGGTTAAAGTACCCTAGTACCCTAAAAAATTATAATAAAAAAACCTAAAAATTCAAATCACCACCCTTTCCCAAGAACTGATATAAATATGAATAAACAGTAAAAATCATAAACACATTAGGTATCACCACGTCCGAAAATGCCCGGTCTATCAAAGTATAATAACGTTTTTTATATTTTCTTAGATCAGGCATTTTCAGACTCGGTGATACCTGATGCGTTTATGATTTTTACTGTTTATTTATATTTATATCAGTTCTAGGGAAAGGGGGGTGATTTGAATTTTTTGTTTTTTTCATTATAATTTTTATTTATTTTTACTTTTACTATTTTTCAGATTACTTTACTCAGGTTACTTTAACCCTAGGTTGTCTGATCTATCTTACCATTTACTGCCATACTACTGTAGGGGAGTACATGGGGATTTTCCTTCTCATTCATTACCAAGCTGTCATGGCATCCGATGGCCGCTCCCCAATGACGTCACGCATGGGCACCGCCATCTTTTTGAAGCTGCTAATGCTAGCACTGATAGCTGATGTTACCGGTCCGTCTCCATGCACCCGCCCCTGGCGTGTACCATACTATTACGGCACGTTTCATTAAGGGGTTAAAATTGCAGCCATAAGGGCAGTTCTTCATCCTTGTAGACTGTAAGCAAGGCCCTCACTCCATTTGTTTGTACTGTTTGTACTCTTTGATTTGTAAAGCACTATGGAATATCATGGTGCTATAAAAATAAAAATTATTATTTTATATAATATTATATTATTATAGTATTAATTTGTGGTGGGTTAATATAAATGGCAGGTTCCCTTTAATTCTGAAACTTACACCAAAGTGAAAAATGGGACCTCCTCAACCTCCATCTCACCTGGTTAATAGGAGAAGGAGAGGAACATGTGCGCCACTTATATTATTTGCTCCAGCGAAAATATCATGAAATCTATTAAAGTATGTGCAAAAATATGATACCACCGATGCATTTCAGACAGAGATAACATCCTTAACATTTTACTAGATTCTCTTATAGTGGCCGCATAGAGGTTCTCATAATGCATCTAGTGGCCACATGGATAGACATGTGCAGCCTCCTGCCTGCTATGTCAAGACATTATATATACATATATATTTTCTTATATATATTATACATTATATATTTCCTTGTGAGTCTATCTAATCTTCATCAGTAATTGTAATAAATGCTTGTGATCGCCCCCCCCCCTCCCCCCTTGGTGAGACTGTGTGGTAGAGTCCAAGCATACAGGAAGTGGCAATAGCTGAACAAGGCCATGCTTACTTGTAAATATTGGGGATTAGTGGTTATAATTACAGGAAAATTAATAACTGGAGCATTGTTTTAAGATTGACACACTGTTTTTAAATGTTTTTGTTTATAATACCACCATATTGCCCTTGACCTTCCCTCCAATAAACTTTCATGTATGGTAATTTGACAGTAATGATTAATGGAACTTTGACTCATCATGTCGCTGTGAGGAGATTATCCTTGTTAAAATACAACTGCATTTTAATTTGTCATTGAATTAAGCAGATTTATGCCACAATTATTTTCTTAAAAAGCAAGAAGAAGTGGCAGAACAGGTTCCACTAATTGTAGGAGAACAAATATATATACAAAAAACATAAAACAATTAGTTTATCATTTACTGACATGGTCTATAAAAATGAACAAAAAGATTAGTCTCTCTAAAACATATCAAATATTCATTGGGCATTTTAAAATGGATAAGGAGCTGATTATATATATCTTTGTCACAGGCAGTGCTGTGCAGGGGTTTTTTTTAAACATAATATTGGAACTTCAATTCATTATAAAACATTAATAGTATGCAAACATCACACAGGCAGAATAATATATGACTGGGATTTGCTTTGGCAAAGGGAAGACAAGGCCTAATTTAATTTAATAGTCTTGACAAGGTAAGAGTGCAGGGTAGATTTTCAGTCCTTAAATATGCAGCATAATACAGGAGTCTGTTTCTTAAATTATGTATTTTTTATGTAGGGAAAAATCTTTTTGCTTTTCTCCTCAAGCTATGCTGGAACATATGATATAGAATTCAATTAAATCTCTTCTGATTGCCCAAAACGTAATAGACATTTATGAATGAGAAACCCTAAAAACATGAGCATGTGTACAGATTTTCTTTCTATTACTGTGTAATGTGTATATGTAAATATGATGGAAGAGGGTAGCTTAGTATTGAACGGGAATACATTGGGCTTCTTGTACCAGTCATTTATAACCAATAACAGGCTGTACACACATTGTAACACCTGTGTCATATGTTTGGGCTTCCAAACCTTCCTCTCCCTGTTAACAATGGCAGAAGATCCACTCTTGACTGTGATTTGTGACTGTGTGTACTTAGTTTGCATTGTATCGTGCACCAGTCTGAATACTGCCTTATTTCACTCCTAATTGTTTTTATTGATTTTTACTACACTCGTCTATCTCCTGTTGACTTTGTTCTGAGCTGAGATAGTTAAGCTAGCTGTGATGGACAGATGCCTCCTCCTCTCTGATATGTCATAAGAGTTTGTCCTCCTACTTCCCAGTGCTTACTATACTATTGGAGCCTGATAGTATTTTCTGAACTTCCATATTCTTTGATCTTTTGACCCTGGCTTGTCTTTTTTTATTATTTCTGTATTGAATTGTCCTCTTGGTTTTGACCCATGGTTTGTCCTGTTTTTTTTCTTCGTGTTTCCACTGTGGTGCAGGGAGGGAGCGTGGAATAGTCATCTATCATCTATGTTAGGATAGGCAACAATGTTTGGGTCTAGATTTAGAGCTCATTATCCATCCTGTCCATCCATTCTCAAACAGCAGCTTTACACCCATACTATCAGGTGAGGTTAGCTGTTCTGCACCTCTGTAATTACACCCTAATATTGCATAATCCCACACAAATCACAAGGTCTATTTGCATTCTGCAAAAATGCTGTATAAGATTATAACTCACTATTATTTAATAAGGAGTTGAAGGGAAGTTAGAAGTAACAGGGAGATGGGATGAAAATGATAAAAAGGGTAGGCTTGAAATAGTTGAATTCAGTCCTGCTAATACTGTCACCCAGAGCTTAGGAAGGAGGAACAGACAGGGAAAATTGAAAACAAGAATTAAAGAATGAATGAAATAATCCCAAAAAATCTGTGTTTTAGAGGAATAAAGGATGATGTATACCAATTTTAAGGACAGTTAAAACAACATTGGCTTGAACTTGAACTGGACATTTGAAAAATCTTGGATGATTTGCTCATCTCTTCTCACAACCTCTGGGTTGTCAGCATTTGAAAAATCTTTGTTTCCTGTTAAATAAAAAAAATCCTTTCTTCGACCAGTCTTATATAAACTGGTTTTACAGTAATGTTTGTTTTGATGTTTCATATATACTGTACTGTATATTTACAGAAAAACCTGGTTGGTGCTTATAAGACATTACAAGACTCTAAATATCAGAGATGAATAGGTAAATCTGCACAAATGCGGACATATGCAAACTCAGCATCTAGGAAAAAATGTGTAACCTTCATTGGAAACTTTTTAAAGGACTTCTACCACCAGGATGAAGGATTGTAAACCAAGCACACTGACATGGTGGTTTTCGCCTCCTCTGGCAGGATCTGCTCTTTTTTATCTTCTTATTCCCTGGTTTTAACAAAAAAAGGCTTTTAATATGTATTATTTATTAATATGAACCTAAGGAGCTCCAGGCTGTCCAGGTGTTAATGGAGCCTGGAGCCCCTAAGGATCATTTGCATTATTTTTAAAGACTTATTTTCTTAAAAGCCAGGGCATAAGAAGATAAAAGAAGAACATATCCTGCCATTTACTAAGGTTTTGCGCCACTTTGCTACGCACTTTTTTCGGACAGTGCCCTATCTTCAATGGTAAAATGGCTTGCCCAGGTATTTAAGTAGTGGGTGCATTGCGATTGTGTTGCACGCGACCCTTTTTTTGGCACGGCTGCGCTGGCTTCCATGCGACACAAATTACGGGCTGTGCCATCAGACAGTCCGACTGATTCAGACTGAGAGTGGGATTTAACTATCAAATTATGTCGCAAGCCCTAGCACTTAGAAGCACCACTAAAAAGATGGTGAACTATTTCGGACCTGAGCGGGGAAGCGTCACATTCATGATATCGGGCGCATGATCGCGGCTCAGTACATTATCGTCGGACAATGCACTTCTGTGAACTCCAATTCTGTGAACTCCGGCGGATAGGTAAGTAAATGTACCCCAATGATCTTAACAAGCTGGTTCTAGATAAAATCTACACTGCCGGGGTCATGGTGACAGTAGTTAAAGGGAATTTATCACTTTTCCCCCACTAAACTAGCAGCCCACCTCAGATAGGGAATGAAATGTACTTTCTATAACTCCCTCTATTATGCGAAAGCTTGCACTTTTATCTATAATCTTCTCCAAAGTCATGTGACAATATGAAGAAAACTCCTACTATTGATGAGTCAGGCTTAGAGGCTGGAGAGGGATTGCTACTTTGGACGCCTATATCTCAGGTTCTATAGCAGCTAGAACCATGGTATCAGATTTAAGAAGAGAATTTTCAAACCAATTCAAACTTGTGGTTCTAGATCCCACAAAGCCAGAGATCTTGGAAGGAAAATTCATAGTTGAGAATGCGAGCTGCAGATGATGATCCAATTCCTGATTTTTTCCTTCAGTTGCCTGTATCTCTGGCTCTGTAGATGCCAGAACCACAAGCCTGATGCAATCCAAATAATGAGATCTAAAAGATGAGATTTCTGTGGATATGAAGACAAAAAGGGAGGGGGACAGAAAGAAACAGCGCTACCTAGTGCAAGATTATCCTTGGTTAGTTCTGGGGTGCTCTTGAGTAAGAGGTGCTATTGGGTGAGATTGGGTACTCACCTTTGCTGGTTGTGCTAGAGACAGGCACAACGCTGGGTCAGGCATATGTGATGGGTAATTGCACCACTCCAGCACAACAAGCCTAGACCTGAGGAAGCACTCGTTGTAGTTGCGAAACGCGTTGTCCAAAATATCTCTGAATAAAAGGAAACCTTTTACCACTGAGGACCAGCGCCTTTCTGATGTCCCATTTTTACACATAGGGGTGGTACAACCAGTGACCTACCCTCCAGCCCAAAGATGAGATTTGAGATATTTAATGGAACAACAACATTTTTCTAGGTACTAGAGAACCAGAGATAGGACTGCCTGAATTGACATTACCACTACAGCCTCTAAACTTGACAGATTATGACTCTTCTCTGCTTATACCTAAATAACTTTGATGGTTATATTATATAAAATTGTTTCCCCTAAATGGCTTCCCTTCCTAAATCCATTCCTCATGCAATCCCTTCCCTTCCTTCGTTGAACTTGATGGAAAAGTGTCTTTTTTCAACTATGATTTTCACATGAATTTGGAGGAGATTTTTTAATAAAAAATTAGGCAAGATTTCACATAAAAGAGAGACTTCTAGAATAGATATTTCATACCCTACCTGAGAAGGATGCAAGTTTTGTGGGGTAAAAGTTAAGGACAGGTTCCAGGACAGATTTTTGTAAAGCCATAAAATATAAAGTAGTTTATAGGTACTCTTACATGTCTATGGAAAAGAGAAGGGCCAATCATGGAAGAATGCAACACACATATATACGGCAAGAGCTAACAGTAAGTTTTCTATCAAACCCTGAGAGCTTTATTGAGAGAACATTACACACTCATATCTAGAATATTGTTCCAATATACTGGTACTGTGTGAGTGTGCGCAAATCAGCAGAGTTTCTAGATTTTTCTATGTGCAGTTTTTGTTCTTTTTCAGTGTCTTGTGGTCAGCCTTTAGGGGCATTACTCCAAAAACTGCTAGGACAAAATGTAACAGCAGCCATGTGACATTTTGATAAATAAAACAGGCAAAAAAGCAGACTAGACAAAAGCAAACACACCAGAAAAGCGGCTTAAATGTCCCCTTTTAATAAAATATATCAGTCAGCCTTTTATTTTTATTAGAGTGGGGTTTTTAGGCATTTGGCATTCAAAATTCCATATTCAGTGAATATATGAAAAAAAATCATTATTTTTAATGTATAACTATATTTCCAATAATACTCATTGTACCGGTACTTTTCAGAGAAAAATACACTGATGTATTATTCTTGTAATTTATCCTTCTTGTTTTATGGCATTGAATTTTAAGTACATTATTTTTGCTTTAAATGCAGACTGGAATGGCATTGACATATGACCCAACAGCAGCTATGCAGAATGGGTGAGTACAGTCTTTTTTCTAGTCTACATTTATCTTTTTAGCATTCATTGTGTTAATGTTTGCTTATGAGGTTTCGGAACATAAATTGTTCCATGTAAGAAAACACAGGAAAAATAAAGCCAGTGAATAATGACTTTCAATTTATTATATTGTTAATTAAACATTCAACTCAAGTAAATAAAATGTCACAAAATGATTGGACAAGCAGATAAAACATTGTAGAACAAAGAAGAAAAAGTGTAAATGGCTGCATTAATATTATTGCTATAGTCACATTGCCACATGGGTTTCTGTTTGTCACGGGTGCCCCTCTTTAGTCCCCAGTGTCCCCCTAGGCTGTCTTACCTGTCCACACTCCTGCTGTGGCCCGTGCCTGAGAGAAAGCTTGTGACTGTCTGCTGAATTCCCGTTGTGACCCCGGTTCTGTTCCAGACTACGCTCCTCTGCCGCCTCTGCAGTTACTGGCAGGTATAAGCTGTGTAAGCCCATGAGCCCCCTCCATACACCTTTGATAATAACCAACCCAATAATTTACCTTGGCTGGGGTTAATGATGGCCACCAAAAGAGCCCAAAATACTCTATTAACTATGAAGCGATCCATCGAGCTTCAATAAGGGTGTCCAACATCACTAATGAGGACATCTCATGTGTTCTCAACTCTAGGCATGCATTCATTCCTAAAGTACTAGGAGCAATTCAAAGGTTAAATCTATAGATGACTAAAAATGATGGGTCATGAAAAGTAGTTATGAAAAGACAGAAATTTGGAAAAAATTCTAAAAATTATTCATTTTCAAAGTTCAAAATGTTTTGCTTTTCATAGCACTCAAATAACTTTATAACTAACATATCCCAAATGTCAGCTTTACATTGGCATGCATTTTTTATGCATCCTCTCATTTTTCTAAGTTCTTAGGAGGTTTAGATTTTTGGGTGCAATTTTTCTCATTTTTATGAGAATTGCCAATTCAGTGAGAGTGACAATTATATTTTATTGTACGGGTTGTTACAGACATGCTGATACCCAATATGTATTGTTTTTTTGATGATTTTCCTCTTTTTATGTTATATTTAGATATAAATCCCTTTTGACCATACCCATTTTTCCTAATAAGAAAAAATCAATCAATAATCCATAAACACTAAATAACTTAAAATGGTGGGAAATGAAGCAAGCAAGGCTTAAATTTACAATATTAGTGAATAAATTTTTACCTCTAGTGTTACTTGACAGAGGCATATTTAAGGATCGATTTGATAAATAGCAATAGAAATTAAATTGTCTTTTTCTTATTTATGTGAAATGCTTAATGTTCTAAGAACTGCCAACGTGCGGAGAATGTTAGAGAACAGCTACGCCTCAAACTGTGTGTCTGGAGAAGTCTTAAACCAGAATTAGCTTTAAGTATATTGGAAAATTACAACCATTTCAAATGCATCTTGAGATCAGGGTAGATTTACTATGAGTGGAGCTGGAGTGGGATTCAATCGCTCTTGAATATGCTGTGTTACAGCATCTGCTTATCGGCCTAGAAATTCACTTCAGAAATGTGAAGTGACTTCTTCTTGATTATGGTCTTGACATCCAGAAATGTTTTGAACATGACTGAAAGAGGTTAGGACCAACAAAATATGGGATTACATGACAATGCAATACATTTGTCAAACTATTTGTGACAGAATATAACAAAAGCAAATAAGTGAGTACACTTTTTATGGTCATGTGGGCACCTAAGCTATTAATTTCCTAAATAGATATATAATATATATATATATATATATATATATATATATATATATATGAGATAGAATGGGGCACATTTATTAATGGTTATGCTAAAATTAGACACCAAAAACATATCTTTTACATTCATGAGAATAAATTTG